>NC_090873.1:46304924-46314924 GCF_036669935.1 Montipora foliosa
GAACGTTTGTAAGGCCGAGTGCCAACGTAATTTCTTTGTATTTTAGATCAAATTTAAATTGAATGCGGTTCTTCCTCCATATTGACGGGTTTGGTCAGTTGTTCAACAGAACACCACACACATGCTTAATAAATAAATGCATTAATGTCACTCTCCACATACTTATGCATTGCATAAATTAAGAAGAGACACACTGTAAATGATTCTACTTACAGTCAAGTTACATTCTGACACACACAACTCTGTAAGATTTGGTAAACAATCCAGATTCTCCAGCTTGGTAATTTCCTGTCCCATCAAAGTGAGACTAAGGAGGTTTGGAAAGTACTCCATGCCAATGATTTTAGGAAAGCCAGAAAAGAACATTTCCAAGGACATAACATTTTTGCCTGATCCTTTCTGAAGCTTTTCAAACTTGACTCCATTTCCTGTGCACTGACAGTAATAAAACAGAAAAGGTGTCAATAAATCAATGAGGTTACAAAGAACGACTTAACTAGGAAAATAACAAGTCTACTTTTCAACATTTTAATTTCTGAAGACTCTTATCTAGAAACTAGCGAAATTATTCATAGAATAAAGCATTTTGCCAAATGATATTAGTCTTAAAAACTAAAAGATTCAATTAATCCACTTTAAATGCCTTTAATGAATTCCCTATCATTGCTATTCCTCTGTTCTTTTATTCAAAAGAATCTTAACTTGATATTAAATTTTTGTGATATCCTTCATCTAGAGTAAACCTTTTCGCCAAATATTATTGAATCTTAAGATTATCAGCAATCAATTTACTAGAATCTCAATCTGTATTCCACTGTAGTACCTCACATCTTTATAATAGAAACATACAGTTGCTGACTTGTCTTAAATATTAATTATTTCCTTTTGTAATCTTTGTCATTGCAAATATATTAATTAACTATTTTATCTTTGCTTCACCCAACTCAATTAGCCTTGCTAAATTTGGGTGAACAAACGTTTCATTGTAACTTGTATTGTATGTAATTAACGTTGTTGTTGTTCCTTTATAATAGTATTTAGGCCTTGCATGCATGAATGCATTTCAGGAGTGCCACAGTGCTACATGAATAATACTGTCTAATCTCCATTTATAGTGCTCCATATGTGCTCAAGAGATGAATCTCCCAGACACGCTAAACATTTATATCACGTGAATTTAGTCCTTTGATTTACTGAAGTCTCACAAATTGTCTCAAAATTTTTCTCAAAAGCCCTCAAACAACTCGAAACTCAACTTAAGCCTGAAACTTTTCAAGAAATTGAGGATCAAGAATCGAGTTTCGTGTATCAAGCTTTGAGGGACTGTCAACTTACCTTTGACAGGTATTGTACATACTTTAAGTTGAACAGTCTCCCCATAGTGGCTTTTCAGGGCCAACAAAATAAGATACAGCAGAACAGAACCACAACTCTTTAAGAATCCCATCTGTCCATTGGGCAAACCAGTTGGTTATTTACAAGTGCTGAGGGGCGAGAAGTTGCATCAGGGAATGTCAATATCAAATTTAACAAGTGTTCAGAATGCATCTTGAATCTGGAATCTCGGAATCTCGGAATTTCAAAGCAAGAGCCCTTAGACCACAGGGCTGCACTACCTCCCCTTCCTGATCCTCAATCTAGTCCCATGTGGGGGGGAGGGGGGGGGGAGGATGTTGTTTTCTCCTAACCTATCCCCCTCCACTTCCATTATCCATAGCAACCTAGCCTACCCACTTTCAAACGTACTCTGTGGCCCCTGACAGTGTCATAATTTGATGTGCAATGATACTTTGTTGTACACCATACTTGGCAACTGGTGTCTGTGTAGATTAGTGCAGTTCAGAGAGAAAAACAAAATATCAAATACCAATTCTTGAAGGGAACTTTTCTGTTTGGTCCTTTTGGGTCCAGCTTTTTTGATTAAATGAACCGCTGCTCTCTTCTCCACAAAGAACAAATCAAAAACAAAAGCAAATATGAATGAAAACAAGAAATCAAACAAAAAAACAAAGAAAAACAAATAAAATAAAATAATATAGTTCACAACTGTCACAGAATGTTAAAAAAATACCCAAGGAAAAAAGGGCTGTTTGCAAGTTTCTTCAAAAATAAATTATTCTTACACCAAAGAAATCGATCAATGTAAAATAGTAATAATTATGATATATCATGAACACAATACGAGAGATAACATTTTTAGCATTTGAAAATCTATAAACAATTTGACCACTCTGCCATCATCATTCACGAAAAAAGGTAAAACAAATCACAGAATGTTAACAAAATACCCAAGGTAAAAGGGCTGTTGGATTGGAGCAGAAGTTGAAGGTGTTCATCAATAAGAGCATGAGGAACATCTTGCAGATTTGGTGGCCTAGAAAAATCAGCAACAAGGAGCTTTTGAGACAAACAGGGCAGCAACCGATAGAGCAGGAGATAAGAAAAAGAGATTGGGGATGGGTCGGCCACACGTTGAGGAGACCAGATGGACACATAGTCAAGAGGGCACTGGGGTGGAACTCACAGGGGAAGCGAGAGAGAGGGAGACCCTTGCACACCTGGCGACGTATGAGAATGGCAGAGTTGGAGAGGAAACATCTCACATGGAATGAGACAAAGGGCACTGCACAAAATAGGGTTAGGTGGCGTGCTCTAGTTGGGGACCTACATGTATGTTCCACTAGGAACGAAGATGAATAAGTAAGTAAGTAAAAAGTTTCTTCAAAAATAAATTATTACATAGATGCCAAGTTGTAGGGAGAGGCTCACTGGAGATTTAATGGAGCGCCTAATCCGAGCGAGGAACAAAGGCGCAAACTTTTCGAGGGGAGTGCGGGGGAATGCCCTCTCCCCTCCCCCCCCCCCCCCCAAAGGGAAAATTTTTAAATCTGAGTTCTCCTAGATCACTTTTCCTGCATTCTGAGTTGATTTAATGACACATTTTACCATGTCACTTCGGGCAAACAAACACGAGCAGCGAGAAGAAAAGGGCTCTGAGGTCTAGAATTTCTTGATTTCTCGTCAATTTGCCGCTGATTTCTCGTCGATTTCACGATTTCGCAGATCATGAACAGTTTTACGTTTGTGGAACAATAATTTTATATTTGTTAACCCAAGCTCAGCTGGAGATTTTGCTTGCTTGGCTGGAGAGCTGGAGATTGAGTGTGAAAGCTGGAGTCTCCAGCCGAAAGCTGGAGACTTGGCATCTATGTTATTATTGCACACCAAATAACTCGATCAATGTAAAACAGTAATAATTATGACGATATATCATGAACACAATAAGAGAGATAACATTTTTTTACCATTTGATAATCTATAAACGATTTGACCACTCTGCAATCATCATGATTATCGATCACGTAAAAGGTAAAACAAAAAACAGCAAAGATTGAATACGACATACACGAATAAATAAGAAGATGTCAACAATAAGGAGCATGAAAAAAATCTGATTAAAAACCTGATTAAACAATGAGACTAGGTCACGGCTCATTAATTAACAAATTTATACATTTCGAAGGGAGGCACACAAATCGTCTCACGGATTCATAGCGGTGTCGCTCCCGAAAACTGAAGCTCATGTTGTACCATGTAGTTTTCAGCTTAATTTTTAACTTTCCAGCTGCTGGCCAAACAACTCAAACCATAACAAAGGAATACATATTCAAAATAAAGAAAATGAATAACCACACAGGTTCAAAAGTCTCACAAATGATTCAGGTGAAACGAAACCACAACACAGCTGCGAAATCAGCGGAAAGCCACTTATTTCTCACCAATTCTTTCAAAGATTCTTCGTCCTCCTCTGAGGAAGAACTGTCCGATTTTCCCTCCTGAGCATTCTTCATCTTCTCACATTACTTGCATTCATTTTTGACGCAAAAATTCGTTTTCAGCTGAGTAATGTACCCTGAAAATCACTGCAAGTAAAATTGGCGCCATGTTTTTCTGGAAGACTCAAATTCGAACATTCTGATTGGCTTACAGTTGCTCTTAGAAACTACTCTCAGCCCCAGGATTTACTCAGACAATGGAGGTGTGAGGTGTTTTCGTTCAGAAATGGCTCTTCTTCTTACTCGTATTGCACGGCCTCATTTTCCAAAGATCTCTGCTTTAGTATCCTCAGCGAAGAGATTTAACAGTGATTTAGTGGAGACTGAACAAGATGGCAAAATATTTCATGTGGTGATCGCTCGACCGGAGAAACGAAATGCAGTAAATTCTGAGACTGCTAAGCAACTAGCAGACGCTTTTCGTAGCTTCGAAATTGACGAAGACTGCAAAGTGGCAGTTTTTTATGGTAAAGGAAGCTCATTTTGCTCTGGATACGACCTTCAAGAGTTGTCAAAAAGGGATCCAGAAACATTCCTGCGATCGGTTCCTCCAGTTGGCGAAGGAGATGCTCCTATGGTATGGTTTTCGAGCGGTCACTCCAAAACGCAGACTGCAGACCGTGCAAACCGGGCAGACCCGGGGTAAAATATGGTGATACCTTCACTATTATTGAGAGCTAACCGTAAACAGGCTAACCTGAATGTTATTTAGGCCTTATTAGGCTAACCGAATTTTCATTTTATAGACGGTCTGCACAGTCTGCAGTCTCCCGTTTTCGAGCCCCTTTATAGCTTTCGATTCTTAAATAGTATTATTAAAAACTGGATCATTGGACAATGCAATTCGAGAGTTTTGATTGGCTAAGCCATCATGGCTTATGAGCTATTATACCATGATCTACAAACACGGCAAGCATATTCGTGATTTTTTGGGCCTTTTTATTTTATTGTAGTCCAGTTTCCTATATTTTGGGGGTGTTTTTAATAAAACAATTATTCCACTCGCGCTTGTTGGATATGAGATGATTATAGCCAACTCAGCGCTACGCGCCTCGTTGGCTATCTATCATCTCATATCCAACGCACGCTCATGGAATAATTGTTAAATATTTAAATAAGCTTACTCTGGACAATCTATGAAGGAGTGTTAGTATGAAGTTGTTGAGATTTGCGATTTTCTGCAAGGTATCCTATTATTTTTATTGGTAATGACGTTTTCTTGTTTAATTTTTAGTGGCTCTGTGATATGCTTTGAATGTGACTTTTTCCATGTGATAATTCCATTTTAAAGTAAGACATGGAGGGTCCAGGTCATGTTGAAGTTCTCCACGATTCCCAGCTAATCCAGGTGGTCACATTGGCTGTTACTGGTGCTGTGCTCAGGAAATTGATCATGTGAGAACTACACCCTTTATATAGTAGACTGCAATGAAGAGTGATTAACAAGGCAATATTGTTTATTTGTTTTGTTTGACTTCTTAATTTAGGGTCCATCAAGACTCAAGCTGAGCAAACCTGTGATTGGTGCAATTGAGGGGCATGCAGTTGCTGGTGGGATGGAGTTAGCTTTGATGTGTGATCTCAGAGTGGCAGCAGAAGACTCTGTTATGGGAATATTCAACAGGAGATTTGGTAAACAGTTCATTTTTTGTTGATGAAAAGTCAAGAGACAATAGGAAAGGCCGGGGCCTGAAAAATCTCTTTGTACATACACATGTACCCTATGAAATTGTAAGCCAGCAAACAGTCTTCTCATTCAGAGATCAGATGTTGGCTTTGATTTGCTCTTGAATGGCAGGCTGTGAAAAACTAAATGATTTGGGTGTCAGCTTTCCACAATCCCCTAGTATTTGACAGTGCATTAAACTGAACTGGTTTGATTTTATCCAAAAGAATCTCTTTGCAAGCTAATGGAATTGGTCAAAATTACAGACCCTGCATCACACATTTCTTGCTATTGGTAGATGTTTGTGTCATCAGTTGGTGTTTGACCTTGACTATGGAAAAAGTTTACAAATGATATAAACACATGAACCAAATAAATCATTGGTAAAGTCGTATGCGACCTGCTGGGGCAGCCTAACATGGCCAGAGCTTATCCTGGTTTCAAGTGGCATGAAGGGACAGAGTAAATTAATGTTATTACCCCCTGGAGGGGATGCTAGTCCATCGCACTGTATCTCCATGGTAATAAATTTACATCAGAAGTAATCAGAGATTGTTAGGTACACATTGTTTTTCTTTTTATATTGTTATTATTCTGGCAAGTTTGAAGCACCGGTTTATATTGTGGTCTTTTCATATTGGTTTATGCACATTCACATTCATCCTCCATGACACCCACAAGATGTTCACACTTCCAAGCAAAGCTGATTTCCTTAAGACTCCAGTAATTATGCTTCATCTTCAACTGATGCAAGAAATACAAGTGTCTGTGAGGAAATGACCCCAGTGCTCCTATTACCACTGGGATCACTACAGTTTTCTTTTTTCGACATTCTTTTGTTCTCCACTTGTTATTCAAATTCCTTGCAGGTTATGCTTCTTCCCCCAGGCAATATCACATCAATATAAGGAAGGATTACTCTGCTCCTTTGTCTGATATCTGGCCTGTTGTGTTTGATTTTCTTATTCTATACTGTAATAGTAAACCTGGGGATCTCTGCATGCTCATTCTCCAGTACCTTTCCTGGGTCAAGAAGGTACCACTGAGTGTCAAACTGAAATTATCCATACTTCTGACATGGCCTCCACAGAAGGTTTGAGTACACTCCATGATGGGGTTTCTTGTAGTCTTCCTGTGCAAGCATTTTACAGGAGCTCACTGTGCGAGTGATGTTGAAACTTTTAGCTGAAACTTGTGTGCAACGGCTCTGCAAAACAAGTTTCAGGAGGCATTGCACCGTGTAACATGGTTGGTTTCGTGAAACATTTTTGAACTTCCATTGCGAGACAAGTTTCACAAAAAGTAGAACTACTTTCTACTTCACAGCAGTCACAGTGGTGATAAAAATGGAGTTTCACCATGTAACACCACTTCGTAAAACTGGTCTTGCTCAGTCTTGTTATGCTAGGCTGCGTAAGCCAATCAGAAACTGGCTAAGGCCATGTAAACAACATTTTGAGACCAGTTTCAACATTGCCGAACGAGTTTCGAACTTTTATGTTACACGGTGCAACGCGTGCTGAAACTTTTTTTCAGGGCCGTTGCACATAAGTTTCAGCTAAAAGTTTTAATGCGTAACAGTGTTTTTACTCCACACAGCCTACTGATATACGTGCATGATCTTCTAAATAAGGTTAGTATTCAGAGCTTAATCTTGAGCAGCAAAGGGCTTTCAGTTTCTCTTTTGAAGACTTCCTTTGTCACCCATTTCCATGAATCCTCTGACTCAAGATCTTTTGTGACTGTCGTGACATCATCAGCATCATCATCATCAATAACTGTCATTATCATTAATTTTATAAGCTGCAATTGATGCAGATAATAAATTTAAATTTATAGTGCTCCAAACAGGCAAAAATTGCTACAATAGGAATAAAGATTGATGTCAAAGTAAATTGGTTTGTCGTCTTGTTGCAGGTGTTCCACTGTTGGATGGTGGTACTGCAAGGTTACCATACATTGTGGGCCTGTCACGAGCTTTAGATCTCATCATGACTGGCAGACCAGTTTCAGCAACAGAGGCACATAGCATGGGATTAGTTAATCGAGTTGTTCCCAAAGGAAAAGCCGTTGAAGAAGCCATCAAACTTGCCCGATTGATTTCCCGATTTCCATCAGATGCACTCATTGCTGAACGCAAGTCTGTCTTCTATGCTGTGTTCAATGCAGATTCCTTCAATGATGCTCTGACATATGAGCATTCCAAGGGAGTAAAATTTGGTGCAATTCACGACTCGATCAAAGGAGCCAGCGAGTTTTTACAAGGGAAGGGTCGGAAGGGTTCATTTGATGACTATCTGGATTAAAATGTAAAAGAATGATAAATTGTTACAGAAAAGAAGTTCTGAAAGGGAAAGGAAGCACAACTTATTGATTGAAAACAGATACAGAGATACAAAGAAGAGATGTTTGTTAGTCAAAAACTGGACGGTAGAGTTCAGAAAATGTGAAAAGTCCCTGCATGACCTTTAGTACTTTCCAGTGGACACTCTGCCCTTCAATGCTCTGGAATGAAAGAAAGCAGCATCATAGGGCAGACTAAATGTCGCAATAGCAACAGTAAGATTTAAATGATTATAAAGATCTTTATTGACACTTAGGAGATGAATAATTATTTTTTGTTTCGCAAAGGAATAAAAGTAAAGTAGAGAAGCTGTAAAAAAGTGTTGTCTTGAAGCCCTGTTAGAAAATCCTACGGTCATTAATTTAGTGAAATTTTAGTATTGTACAACTATAGGTCAGTAATACTAAAGTCCATGGACTACTTTGGAAATAATGACTTCTACCAGAGGTACTTATTATCAGATCAGCACTTTATCTTTGTGCTGAAGACAAGAGGGCTGGAGAATTTCCGAGTTGCATCAGCTAAACAAATAGTACTACAGCAGTATTGCAGTATTCACAACCGCAAAGCTGTTAAGGTACGCCATGCAACAGAGGTTGCAAAATTGGTGAGACTCTCTCGTCAATAAACACCTTCTCTAGCAGTTTCCATACCTGTTGACTCAATAATGCACGCATTTTGATTGGTTCTGACCTATGATCTATTGGAGGAGGTACCGGAAACAAAAAAGGTAGAGAACAAAACAACTCAAAAAAATACTTATCCCAAGCGACCAAAGAAAAAATTATTTCCCTTACCTGCAGAAAGACCCAAAAAGTGGCGCCGAGTGTGTCACTGATGTTCTTGCCTCATTTTGAAGTCTTCCGTAATCTATTACTGAACAGACGCACGGCGACAGGAAATCAGAATCCCGCAGACTTTCTGACAAGACGAATTTCAAAGAAAACGATCTGTGGTGAGATGGTCCACATTGGCTAAAGCAACTTTATAGTCACTGGCCAGTTCATGCACCTGTTGGATAAACAGTTCAAGAGTGTCTGGTTGAAGCCACGAAAGGGGCACGCGACGTACGTCAAGCAAGTTACCTTCATTGTTTGCCAGCCGTCTGTTGAGGAAAGTATCCTCGAACTAGCAACGAGATACAAAACCTGGCCGCTGGGAGCTTTTGGTCAGGATAACTCGGTGGATTCTAAGTGGTTATGATTACATGGACAGCAGCCCAAGCAAGGTAAACTGTATGCCCAGGAGACAAAGTACTCAAATTGCGTATGGTTAAGGAACAGACAGAGAGGTGCCTTTCTTCCTCAAATTGAAGAACTGTATAACAAGAAACAACTGCCAGAGAGAAATTGTATAGTTAAGCTAGATCCCCAATTTGACGAAACCAATAAATTGCTGGTGGTAGCCGGTCGTCTTCAATTTGCTCAAATTCCGTGAGATTAGATGCACCAGATCATTTTTCCACACGAAGCCGGATCCTGTTACAGAGAAGCTGATCATTCATGTGCTCGTGAAGCAAGTCACGCGGGACCAGAGACGACTCTCCCAGTTCTCATCAACGATTTTGGCTTACGCAAGGAAGATGAGAAGTAAAGCGAGTCTTGAGCAGATGTCTCACTCGCAAGCATTGGAGAACTTATTTCAACAAAAGATGGCACCCGCACCAGTAGAGCGAGTATGGATAACCCGCCATTCACCCACTTTTGTTTAGATTTCAAGATGGCTTGGATAATGGTGTATCAAAGGAACCGAATAATCCTTTCCCAGAGTGGATACATCGGTTCCTTGATGCACCGTGATCCAAGTGGTCTTGGATTAGTGATCCTTTTTCGGATCATCCCAAAGGAACGCACCCTATATATAAATTTTCGTTGAATGGTATGAATAAGGTCGCTCGTGCATGTTGTATCGATACGAACAGGCTTAGCTGTACGAACAGGATTGGGCTCTATATTTTTTGATGACTTCAGAAAAGGATTCGATCTGATTGATCACTGCACCCTCCTTCGAAAGCTACATCACTTCAACCTCCATCCCTGCATTGTTCGCTGGTTAGCTGCCATCCTCGAGGGACGCTCCCAGTATGTGAAGATCTGAATGTGCCTTCTTCCATCCTCGCGTGTAATGGAGGTATTCCCCAGGGAAACAAGCTCG
>NC_090873.1:46319924-46324924 GCF_036669935.1 Montipora foliosa
TGAAGCCTACCCTGACGTTTTCAAGCCAGGCCTTGGAAAAATCAAGGAATCACAGTAAAATTAGAGATGAAACCTGATATACGCCCCATGTTTGGTTGGGCTAGGCAAGTCCCCTACGCCCTACAAGAAGCTGCAGAAGCTGAGTACAACCGCCTAGAATCAGACGGAACCGTGGAGAAGGTTAAATTCAGTGCCAGAATGGGTGACACCAATGGTGCACGTACCCAAAGCAGATGGTACCACGCGCTCTTGCGGAGATTACGCTGTTACTGTTAACCCTCAACTCCATGTTCCTCATTACCGACTTGACTTGAAGAACGCATACCAGCAGCTACCGTTGGACCCCGATAGCCAACAGTTCGTCACGATCAACACCCACAGATGTATTCCAGCACACTATAAACATTATCCTTCAGGGTTTAGATCACGTCGCAAGCCATTCAAGATATCCCTATCACTGGCAAGGATGATATGGAACACATCACGAACTTAGTGTGTCCTTCACCATCAAAGACCACGACGGTCTGCACCATTTCTGCCGATGGTATCTCCCTAACAGCAGAAAAGGTGAAAGCCATCAACCAGGCACCACGCCCTGAGAACCCTACTCAGTTAAGGGCCTTCCTTGGAATGATTAACTTCCTTCGCAAGTCTATTCGCAACTTGAGTTCCATCTAAAAAAAACCAAGAATTCAAGTGGTCCCCTCAGAGTGCAGAAGCCAAGGATTCTTGAGAGCGATGCAAGCCAATACGGAATTGGGGCAGTCATACTACACCGCTTCCCAAAAGGTAATGATCGACATATCGCGTATGAATGATGAAATGATATATGAGATGGATCATGTATGAACATATATGAACTGCACCGGTATCGCGAGGTCACGAGTTCAAACCCCGTTGAAGTCCTGAATTTTTTAGGCTTCTCTACTCTACGCAATTGCACTACGAAACTGAGTTCAAGTCATATGCTGAGGTAACAAGTGCCGACGCCCTCTCTAGACTCTCACTTCATTGCAAGAAAGACACAAGTGTCGAAGAGGGAATCTTCCATGCGACCTCTCAGCACGTAAAACTGTGGCACCCAATCACTGCCACAGCGATCGCCAAGGAAACTTCCAGAAACCCCACATTAGCCAAGGCATAATGACTTACACAGAATGGTTGGCCTGTCCATTCCTGTGTTGACCCCGAGCGCAAGCCATACTTGCATGAGCATGAGCTTTCTATAGAACTGTCATACCACCTCTGAGACAGCCAATCTTATTGAATTACATGAAGCCCATCCTGGTATTGCACACATGAAGGCAACACCAGGAAGGCGCACAGTCATGTTTGGTGGCCTTGATTAGATCAGGACATTGAACACCTCGCTCGAGAATATCAACCTCGCCAAAAGACCTGCAAGGCTCCTCCAGCCTCGCCACTGTTATGATGGTTCTGACCAACTGCTCCATGGCAACTCCTACACGTAGAGTTCGCCACTTATCAGTGAATGCGCTATCTCATGGTTGATGCCCATTCCAAATGGCCTGAAGTGATTGGTCCGATGAAGACAACAATTGCTGAATCAACCATCCAAGGCCATGAGCAACATTTTTTCACTATATGGTCTTGCAGGTCAAATTGTCAGCGACAATGGACTGCTATTTCAATCTGCCGAGAATGAAGAATTCCTGCCACAAAAACAGCATTCATAGATCGATTTCTCGTTTTGCCTTACCATCCTTCATCAAACAGGTTGGCGCTAGGTTCATACAGACGTTTAAGTACGGAATGGATTCATCAACCAATGATCCATCAAGCTCCATACAGCGACAGATTCAGAAATTACTCCTGTCCTACAGGGTATCGTTATGCCACCACCGGTTCCTCTCCTGCAAAGCTTTTCTTACGGCGCACTTGACTGTCTCTCGTAACACCCGACATTGGTATCCGCGTGTGGCCAGTCAGCAGGACAAAATGAAGCCACAGCACGACAAGAACGCCAAGTCCAGGGTGATAGCTCCAAGTGACAGTGTTCTTGCTCGTGACCATTTATCTGGTTGGAAGTGGCAATCTGGTACCAGAGTGAAGCAAACCTGCATTCCTTTAAAGTTCAGCTAGAAAACGGACAGACTTGGAGACGCCATTCTTTATTTTCGAATGCCCCATAATACACTCTGCCATTAGGATATTCGAAACTATGCTTTTCCCCATTCTACTTTGAGGTTTCATGAGGTACATGTAGATGCAATTTAAGAGTAGTTTTTCAATAGCGAGTGACTGGAACTATCATTTGGAACATTAAAAAAAAGTATGTATCGAGCCATAACCCTGTTTATTATAAAAACAACTTTAAATCGGGTATAATATACATTAAGGAGGCACGATTTAATCCTCAATGAAGAATCATTCTAGCTTACTAGAAATAGAGCATCTAAAACTTTTTCTAAAATATGGGCTGGTCTACGGCATTCTATACCTTGTCATCTTAAATCGAATGCCGCTGGAAATATGCTAATAACCATTCCCCGCTTGATAAAACAATGAAGAAGCCCAAGAAGCCCAAGGCCTTCTGCAGGCTACTCATCAGTACCAAGTACAAACTCCCAATCCTATTGACATATTATCATGTGAATTTAATTTCTCAACAAGATAATTTGAAGCATCTATTCATGCTTTCTCACTCCGTAGCCATGCAATCTTACGTGAAGGCTCTTCAGTACGAAATATGTACTGTCTTTTTCCTTTATCCGAATTCTAAATTATAAAGAATTGGATTTATAAAAAACGTTCAGGTAGTTTTTGCGAGGTTGCATCCGAGACATCACCCATCTTCTCTACCTTAGCCTTCACTACAAGTCCTTTTGGTCTGGTTTCGAATCGAATCGAATTCACGGAGGACAAGATTTAATCAAGAAGTTGTGATACGACTAATTTCCTCACAATGCCTTTTTTAAATCCTTGACTATTTTACCGTTGTTATTGGAAAATTGCACTTGAGGGACTGCAGAAGAAATAAAATAACAGTATAGAAATTCAAGGATTTAAGATAACAATAAAATTAAAGGATAAAGCAGTTTAGAGTAAAGATAAGGGCTAGTTCAAGAAGAAGTAGTGTTATTTAGGTGACTTTTTATCCGTCTTAAGACTGTTCCCAAGGAATACGTATTGTCTCGCGTCTCGTTTAAAGCGGTTGTGATATCTATATTTACATATATTTTAAAATGTAAGCAAATAATTGAATAGTACATCGATTATATTAGTGCGTACGTAGTATATAGGTGTTTACAGACCTGTGTATAGTTGCTATATTCGCATTTGTATTTCAATGCGTTTAAATAAAATAAAAAGTTTTCAGAGTTGGGTCTAAATTAGTGACAAGCTTAACTCTGAAAGAAATGTCTAAGCTTAAGTCTCTAAGAAAGAATAACGTTCCATATAACCAGTGGACAAATGACAGCCTCGCATTCTCATGAAATCGTCAGAGTGGTCATCTCATGCATTTGTGGCTGACGGGGTCATGATTATCATGAAGGGTGAAGAAATGTTTTAGAGATCTCTCCAAATAGCTGCCTTTCTTTCTCTTGCACAACTTCGGCAGTTTCGTTTGACTACAGGTGGAAACGGGTCCATTTTCAGCTGGGCATTGTGTATCTGGGATTGTACTTTCTTCGGAAGGGGAATCCTTCCTGGGAAACAGTTTGAAAGGCAAAGTGTTAATTCCTGTACTGCAAAATTCTTTGGTTTCAACGGTTTCGGTCCTCCCTTGATCATGCACTTTACATGAATGGATATGATTATGACGGACGCTGCTTCTACACGTGACTGTGGTAATTTGTAAATCCTCGCACTTGTGGTTGGTTTGTATGGAGTTCGTTGTTGTCATGACATCTGGAACACCAAACAACCTTGGATTGCAGCATCTTAAAATGCACTTACCAAAAAACTTGTCGTTGCCATGGGGACAAGGTGGTTTTACAACTTTTGTAATGAGACAGGAATCATCATCAGTTTCATTGTCTACTTGTTCCGTTTTTAAATTCAACCAATCTTGTTCTGATGGTGATTCTCTCTCAACTTTAACAGAAGCCACATTTGTACTTGAATCTGCTTTAACTCGCGCGGCAGTGACGCGCTTCAATCTTCTTACCCGATGATATCGTCTCCTCTTAAATGGACTTCTCGATATTACATCTTCAACCGACTGTTTGGAGTTTGAGCTATCTTTTTTCATTTGCTTTCCTTGAAATACATCAGCATCTAACTCTAAAAGTCCCTCACTCTGATCTGATACACTCTCTGAATCTGTGTCCTTTATTAAAATCACTTCATCAATAGGGTCAACTCTTGCTGTCGCACAATCTTCTACGTCTTCTACCTTTGGAGTAACTGCCATGCTCGAGGTTTTTTCTTCTACAGTTGCATCATCATCACTTAGCAAACCCTCCGTAACAGATTTCGAAATTGCAAATAGCAGAGAAGGTGTCATTCCTGAAGACTCCATTACTAATCCATTTAGTGAGCACGAAGTGTTTTCAGAATCGGAGCAAGTAGTTTGTTTTTGTTTTAGAGGACCTGTCCTTCCTTCCCCAGGGGTGCCAGAAAGCCGCCGCCGCTTCCTCATAGGAGGACCTGAATCTTCTTCCTCGCTTTCACTGTGAGATAATGCTTCTCCTTGCCCCTTCTTCGGAGACGACGTATCTCTTTTGTGGTCCTCAGTAGCGGTTTTTTGCTGCAAGGTTTCTATATGTCTTTCTCTCATTGGCACTGGTTCCCCTAGAAATGGGTGCTCTTCTGTGCTGCTTTTAGGCTTCATCGTCCCCTTCCGCTTCTTGAGGATAGCTGCAAGAGGCAAATCATCATCTGATACTCCGCATACATTGACATAAGAGTCTTCGTCCGAAGAGCTTCCACCAGTGTCATTGAAGAAGGGATCCATGGAACGGTCGCCCACAACCGGTCTTTTCCGCGTACTGGAATAATTCAGGGTGTTGCCACAAACGTCACAGTACCATTCA
>NC_090873.1:46329924-46332424 GCF_036669935.1 Montipora foliosa
TGGCATTTGCTTTGAATTGCTTGCAAATTTTGCAGTTGCATTACCGCTACTTCTCCCCAGACCAATAACGACCAGCAGCCCTCTTCAATAGTGATCGGGATTCAATGTTAGTTTCTGTTTTGTCTGGCACCAATGTGGTTTTCCACGCATCCATGGATCCTCTGCTCACATTAGCAAGCATATCAGCATTATAGCCTCCAACGTCTTTGCCCACAGTCCCAGGTGCTGCCTTTCTGGCTGCAGTTGTCAATGCTGTAAAAGCTGCTTTGGTTCTGAACCTTCTGCAGTGTATTGTTGTCCTTATTTTTTGACTCTGGCTATACTGTTGTCGACGTCTTTGTTCATTTCACTCCCTTTGCCATCTGAGGCCTTCTCTTGTCAGCTTGATTTGTTGATTTCACGTCATTGTTATGCAGACGACCGCTAAGATACTTGCTAAAATCCATGCTGCATGTGCAGCACGATTATTTCTTCTCTTTTAACCAATGATATTATTGTTTTGTGGCGTTGTCGTGGTCATAGCCATCATCGTTTCTTAAACTCCCTATTCATATCACCTGGGGGCGACCCCTTCTGTGTGCTCTTCAGACCATGTTGGCATATCTTGCATGGCACGGTGCCTCTGTTGGTCCTCTTCAGACTGGTCAACCACTTTCACAGGCTGTCATCACCCAGTGGCAGATACCGTCTTGTGCTGGCATCACCATATATGTCCAAACATGCAAGTAATAAGATGCACACAGATTTCAATAAGCATCACAAAGTGTCCTATTGCTCTTTTCTCCTGACCAAAAAATAACGCTGACCTTAACCCTTACATTATTGTTAGAAATAGGTAGGAAATGCTTAGAAATGCTCCGAGCAGGTTTTCACAAGATTCTCAGCAGTGGGTAATCTATATATACGTCAAAGTCTCTAGAAATAACCAACTATTATTTTCTTTTGCTAGAATAGGTGGAAGATTGTGGAATAGTATCCCAAAAGAACTTTGCATCAAAAAATAGTACCCCTTTTAAGCGTGAAGTTAAAAATCAGCGGTTAAAACTATTATGGAATCTGAGTTGATAAATGTCAATTTATGCTGCTCAGAAATTTGCAAATATGTCTTGTCCACTAGTTAAAGTAACTCTTCAATTAATCTAAATTTAAATTCAAATCTAATCATTTTAAATTGCAACTAGTCATGTTTCAACTGTGGTACCTTGATACCTTTGTAATTAATTCATTAATAACTGATTTCTTAATTTTTATGTTCTTTGGGATTTTAGTTTATTTAATAACAAGTGGTCATTAGCAGAGACAGGACTTGTTTTAGAAAGGTAGCCTGCCTAGAATAGCTTTGCTAATTGCGGCTTGCCTAGGACTGTGATGACATTGCACTGCTAGCAAATAAACAAATTGATTGAAAAATTGATTGACTTAAAGGGACAATTTGTGTTGGATATCAAAATTTGGCTTGCATCTTCTGGCATTTCTGGACATATGTGGGCATCAGAGGTGACTGTTCAAGTCACAGCTTCCAAATTGGTGCTGGTACCGTCGCTGCCCGGAACGGAGTCCCTGACAATCTGATTCAGGCGCTTGGCCACTGGACTAGCTCTGCATACCAACTGTACATCCAGACACCCACTGAACATCTAGTTCGCCTCTCCTATCGCTTGGCTGAATCCTACATCCTTCTCCATTTCTGTCACCCCTACAACTGATTCAGGTACTTGGCCACTGAACTACTTCTGCATACCAACTGTATATCAGACACCTAAACTAAACATCTAGTTCTCCTCTCCCATCACTTGGCTGAATCCTATATCCTTCTCCATTTCTGTCACCTCTACAATCATCGATCACTCCTCTTTCTGAAATCAATTCCTCCAGAGGCCATCTGTTTCCTTTAAAGTACTGCTTTTTCTGTGGCTCCTTTACCTTCTGCCTTTTTGCCATCAGCCTTCTTTTAATCTGGGATTAGCGTTAATCGTCTCTTGAACAACCGGGCCCTGGTGCTTGAGGTTGTTGGAGTCAACAGTTCACTTTTCCTCCCTATGTCTCTGTACCCTCTCTTGTAATGATTAATTTGTGATGCTTAGAATTTTTAAATTGCAGATGGGATTTGTAGCATTTTGCAATTATGTTTTAAGGCGGCACCCAACTATTTTGAGCAGGGAGGTATAACAAAATATTTAATGCCTGACCCCAAAGGAAAGAGTGAGTTTTGTTTCCCTTGGGGCCTTACTTAGTTACAGTGTACTTCCTTGAACCTCAGAATTAAAAATGCACAACATTTCATTAATTTTTATACCCTCCTCCATGGCTCAATTTTTCAAAGAACAATATCTTTTTTTGCTAGACGTCTTCAATGAAGTTAGGCTTAGAGCAAAATACAAAATCTAAGGATACAATCCCATTTTGTATCCACAGCATCCAGACTATACTTTGAAAGAGAAAGATTTCTGACCTTGGTGGGAATCAAACCTTCCACCTCCACCCACTGAGCTACAAGGCT
>NC_090873.1:46334924-46354924 GCF_036669935.1 Montipora foliosa
ATCAGCAAGTTCATACAATTTTTAATTTATTATATATTTAACAAAATTGTTCCATCGTTGTGTTTCCATAGAAACTTTCGTATTGCACACTATAACCTATTTATGTATTTGGTATCAACCAATCTGAAACACGATATCCTGTTAAGTATACAATAAGTTCTCTTGCAACTCCAAAGACTCCATCACTAGTTAAAACTAGTTTTCCAGACTTCTCACCATACAGTATTGATGAACTGAAAATCCAGTTTCTAAATCCACAAAGAATTTTCCAAACGCTTCTTCATTTGGTTCCTGTCTACAGAGCCTACAAATATTCCTTCCTTAAAAACAAAACAAAAGCAATGTTTTTTTGAAGATCATTCATTATTTCACCGACAAAGAGAGAAACAATGTTCTCCAATACAAATCCTTATACTTGTCACGTACAAAGCATTCACTTCACAGGCACCCTAAGGTCAGTGTGAGGTAGAAAGCCAACAAAATATAAGGATTTGTTGGGGAATCCCAAAAAAAAGACCTGAGAAGATAATTTTACAAAAAGTTCTCAATTAAAAAGCCTAACAGTTATGGTAAAATACCAACACTGAACACTGAATTCTCAGGAGCCCACCAAATTGAGTCAAACATTCCTGGTTAAAATGTTCCCACAGCTACAAATCCACTGTATAATTCAGGGGCAAAGGTTTTTCCTTCCCTTCAATCCCCTAGTCACACAATTGAAGCCCTGCCAGAATGCCAGGTGGCTGTTAGTGAACCAAACGAATCGATAAAATGATTGAAAAGATCCTCTTTCACTTTGAACACCACATGGCTCGGTAAGGAGTCTTTTTATGTTTTTGTTTGTCGTTCCTGACAACGGATTGAAATGAAAGAAAAACCTTTGTCCTTGAATTCTATGGTGGATTTAATGCGTGGGAAGATATTAACCAGGAATATTTTACTTAATTTGGTGGGTTCCTGAGAATTCAGTGTTCAGCCTTGGTATTTTACTATAACCGTTGACAACCGAGGAACTGATAATGGCTCAACTTGCGTTGAATCTGGAAGAAAACCACACAGGAAGGAAGTGACCCACAGTGGCAATAAGGTTAGGCTTTTTAATTGAGAATTTTGTCGTAAAATTATCTTCTCAGGTCCTTATTGGGATTCCCATAATGAGCTTGGGGTACCTGTGTTCACTGGAGCGATCTGTCACATGTATAAATGGAGAAATTGGTAGGTCTACAAGTTATTTTTACAATGCTTGAACGAGTAGCACGCACTTTCGATGGGATGTGTTTTTCACACTTGTTAACAGAATTTTAAGCGTTTTATAACAATAGGGCCGTTTATACGAGAGAAAATAAGCCGCGGCTTACTCTGGCAGCGGCGTACATAATACGCGAAAGGAACTATTTATACGAGTATAAACTCCAAGGCCAGGATAAGCCGCGGCTTGAGAAAGCCGTGAACGTAGATTTTGTACCATTTATACGGGGTGTTCGCGTCTTGTGTAAGCCGCGGTCAGAGTAAGCCGGGGCTCATTTTCTTTCGTATAAACGACCCTAATGCATACGTTGTGTGTTACAATAAGCAATTGACCTGTCAATCATATTGTTGTTAGCTTCTCATAAATTAGTTTGATCGCACATATCATGTGTGAGTTGTTCCTTGTGCTTACAGTAAAGTTGTTGCTTCCAAGACCTTTCTGCATATTTAAACATGGTGTCAGCAACGTGTAGCCGTGACTTTCCGGTTTGATTCCGAAGGTAAGCTAAGTTAATTAAATCACGGCGACAAGATTTCAAAAACGTTTTTAACCCTGACCTGAGCAAATTAATTCTTCTTTCACAGCATCGTGTTTTTCCAATCTTTTGCCCTTTCGTCGTCCCATTTATATATAAGACTGTACTAGATAAAATTAAGAACTTTGAAATCACTTCGAGGCTTCGTACAGCAATTCAAAGGCAACGGAATCGTTCTCTCCAGTCCTTCACTGCTAAAAGCTATGATCGCTAAGTCACGTGAGATGACGTAAGATAGTGTGCGGTACTGTTCCCAGTCTTCGCGCGGAAGAATGGTCTATCTGATCCCAAGGGACATTAGTAAATAGTGAACTGACATCAAAGGAACACACGACCAAGATGAAACAGTTGATCTCCGATGAGACAAAATTCAAAAAACTGACAGAAAACCCGACAAAGTCCAGAGAACAAAGTTTAATTTGTTACCTTCGACAACTAAAAAGAGATCACATGATTGACGACTACACCTTTTAAAAGGTCCTACCCAATGGTTCCACACATGGAGTTCTTTATGGTCTACCAAAGGTTCACAAAACTGGGTGTACCTTTCGTCCAATTGTTTCTTCCACGAACACCTACAACTACAATCTTGTAAGCGTCCTCCAACCTATCTCCACAAACTGTTTTTCAATTAAAGACTCCTTCAGTTTTGAGGAATGGGCCAAACAGTACACTCACGGCGAATTCATCTGTTCCCAAGGGTACTGTCGTCCCAGCTGGGAAATTCCTGAAATTCACCCCGGTAAAACGGGCTGGAATCGTCCATATAAACACTTCAGCCAGTTGAAAGGGCTAGTCCGCCTAATTAAGGACGGTGCCTACTATTGTTATTGCGCATACATTTTGCGCATCTCGAAATACTCCAATTTCCTATGGGTGGTGCTTATTAATACTGGGATATTTTTGCACGTCTCAAAACTATGTGGAGAAAGTAGAACTTAGCAAGTGCTCTTAGAATCCAAAAAGAAAATTGGGGGTAACCACGCATTTTTCAGAGATAATTAAGCTTCAATTTGGAAAAGAACGCCATATATTGCTTTGTATTTTAAAGCTTTTTACAAATATTGTTGATTAATGAGTGGTTATCCCTAGCGTGACTTTGACGATGCAAGGCACTTACGGAGAGTATTTCTACGGAATTCTCTCGGACTTTTTATTACCTTATAGGAAACCTACAGTTGTCAATCTGCTATGTTACGGCTAGGATTGGAAGGAATCTTTTGACCGTGGAGAAGCTGTTGCCGTTGGCAGGGCCTATTTACCTAATTCAAAGGTATTTTTGCGCGGTTTACTGAATATGCGGGAAAAGCAGATCTTAGCAAGTGTTATCGAAATCCAAAAAGAAAATTGGGGGTAACTGGTGAGTTCTAAATTAAGGTTCATTTTAGCTCTAGCAAGTACGGAATGACATTTAAAAACAAAAGATGCGAAAATAATCCTGTGATCATGCAAATCCGGCTGCGTTTCAAGGCAACCCACGCGTCAGGACAACTTTTCCGCATCTCGGCAAACCGGGCTGGACCGTTAACATGCCCGGCTTGCAGAAATCTCGGAAGCTCAGACCGGAATCTCGGCAAGCGGGCCAACCCGCTTTCTCATATAAACGAACTGTGGCTTTACAAAAGAAAATAGGCATTACCCGAGATCTCGGCAACTGTATAAACACTAGCACTTCTATTGGTATGGCACTTATCGGAGAGCCAGAATATTTACGCATGCACTGACGGAGAGCGGGCGGCTGTACACAGGCTACAGGTAACTGATTATTAAAGGGCTAGGTCACACAATTTTAGGCAATTTCAGCACTGATCGAATGGTCACAGAATTAACTAAAATATCAAAATAACTGTTCAAAACTATAGAAGATCTCTAACAAAACGCAGGGAAGCCAAGAAGGGACATGAATGGACAAAATTGGAGAGGATTGAAATGGATTGAATTAGGGTAAATTTGAAAAACGTCGGCCCACCGTTTTTCAAAATTACATGTCTCTATTAAAATGACATTTACAAAGCTGGAAAGTCATTCTCAGTTGTTATGTGGCGGGTGATTTTGAAAATGAAAGACTCTTGCTCTGCCAATTTGACGTTTAGAGCTCATAATTAACAAAATTAAACAAAATTGCCTAAAATAGCGTGACCTTGCCCCTTTAAGCTCTTCATTAAGGGCAACGTGGTCTACATCTGGCCCCAGTTGTTCAAAAGGTGGATAACGCTATCCGCCCGATAAATCGCTGTTCACCAGATAAATCACTACCCAATGGATATCGCAATTGGTTTTGCTATTGTTTATCCACTGGATGGTGACTTGTCCGGCGGATAGTGGCATCCATCGTTTGAACAACAGCTTGCCCATACGGAGACAGCCCTGCAGCTCATTATATCCTGCTTTGCAAAGGCTGTTGAGCACTTCGGACTCGAGGTCAGCCTGAAGAATTCTGAAGTTGTCCACCAGCCAGCACCACGGGAAGTAAACCACCTGCCTCACATCAGTTCAGCCACCTGGGGTGCACCATCTCATGAGATGGACAAGGAGATCGACAACAGACTGGCAAAGGCAAACAGCGCTTTCGGCAGACCGTACAAAACGGGTCTGGAACAGCAAGCACTTGAAGAAGAAAGGCACCAAGTTTAGTGTGTACAGAGCCGTCGTTCTGGCCACCCTCTTGTACAACTCCGAGTCGTGGGTCACATATCGTCACCACCTGCGACTCCTTGGACGCTTCCATCAGCGCTGCCTCCGCACCATCCTCAACATCCACTGAAGTGACTTCAATCGAACAAGAGGGGATAACCACCATTGAGGCCATGCTGTTGAAGACAACAGCTGTCCACTGGTCACTGAGACAGAGAAGTACTAAAGAAGAGATACCAAGACTCTCTAAAGAAACCAGTTATCTAGTAGCTCAATAGACCTTTTTGCAGATGCGGCGGCCATTTTGATTTCTATTGTTTCAAATAACTATTATGGGATGCCCAGGGGGCAAATACATATTAATTTGCCCCCTGAGCATCCCATAATGTCTTTCAAAACAATAGAAATCAAAATGGCCGCCGTATCTGCAAAATGGTCTATGGGTAGAGCATCCGTCTGGTGTTTCGGAGGTCGAAGGTTCGAATCCTACCTAGTACTCAGACCTTTCTCCATCGCCAAGGAGCTTATTTTTTTGTCTATCCATGTTACCAGGATGTCACGAACGAATACAAGGAAGGTTACGTTTTTACAAACGTTGGCCGTGTAGCACTTATATTTGAACAGAATTAACTGATTAGAGTGTAATGTGAAGTGCTAAGTATCTACCCCATATGAACCATGTGAGCGTTAGCCCTACTGATGGAAATGGGCCCACACAAGGACAGAAGAAAAACTCTGACCAAGGTGGGAATTGAACCCACGACCTTCGGGTTAGATCACCGCTGCTCTACCGACTAAGCTACAAGGTCAGAAGGGAGCAGGCCGTGGGAACTGACGAAGTTAAAGTCACGGCATTGAACATGTACAAGTACAAGGAAGATTGCGTTTTTGCAAACATTGGCCGTGTAGCACTTATATTTGAACAGACTTAACTGATTAGAGTGTAATGTGAAGTGCTAAGTATCTACCACGGCCTGCTCCCGTATGACCTTGTAGCTCAATCGGCAGAGTAGCGGTTATCTAACCCGAAGGTCGTTGGTTCAATTCCCACCCTGGTCAGAGTTTTTCTCTGTCCTTGTGTGGGCCCATTTCCGTCAGTAGGGCTAACGCTCACATGGTTCATATGGGGTAGATACTCAGCACTTCACATTACCCTCTAATCAGTTAAGTCTGTCACGAACTAAGCTCGTCCATCTTCTAGATAAACAATCAAGGACCGACAATTGCTAAATTCGCTCTGACGATGGGGCTTTCGCTCGACACGTCAGTAATTATTTCACCTTTATTGCTAAGTCAAAGACTTCCAAAAACAAATTCAACCATCATACTCCAGGAATGGAGAACCAGTGTCACAAACTATCGCTTGTAGGTTATCCAGTCAGCCTGCGAAAAAGGCCTCCGAAGTAGAAGTCGGTGTTCATGCGAGGAGACTCGAGCTCGCCTCGAGCGTTTTCCTCCTCTCACTAAATGATGCAATCATGCTTTCTTGAGGGCCTCACACGCAGGGATTTTATAGCAGCTTACCATCGGAAATGAAATTTTTGAAACTTTTTGACAGTTTTGTGTCTGGCTTCCACATGACCCTTGGCATTAACTCAAGTTTCAGTCCAACATCGATGATTAGTTATCTTAACTAAGTCAGGAAACCTAAAGGAGCAAATAGAAAAAAACAGTAATAAGCATTTGAAGGCTTCCGTGTGAATATCTTAAGCAAAATCAGTAACTGGGGAAACAGTAAACTTACCCTGTGCAAATTTAAGTAATGAGTTGAATTTCTTTTAAGTACCGTGAAGGTCTCCTCCGCTAATGCTGATTCAACTCAACTTGGAATTTTTTAGGAAATAAAATTTTACCAGAAGCGCACTTTTGTCCAAAAGATATTTTAAAGTTTAAGGGAGCAAGAAAATAGTCTGACCCTTGTGATCTAATTATTGAGAAAGGTTGATTCATTCTAGAGTCAATATAACTTAGAACGGAATAAACTTACCAACCATCTCTTTGACAACAAAAGTGGTACTATGATGAAAATGTAACTTCATTTTTTTTTCTTCAGATTTTGAAAGTGTGTTTGCTTAACACCTGCCTGGCAAAATTTTGAGCTTTAAGTTTTTATCCAAAGGCTGTTTACTTTTAGTGTAAGTTTTGGACTACACACGTCCGCTATTACTCAAGTTCAAAACTGACCGCCTGGACCTCATAGGGTTGGATCGAGGGAAATGTGACGTCATTCACACAATAGCTTAAAATTTCATCGTGTAAACGCAGTTTATTATGTATGCATTGAGTCGCGTACAAACGCATTGTATTCGTAAACTAGTGGGTCCGCTTTGACTTCATTTTCTCCTCGATCCATCTCTCTCAAGATTTTGAAGTTAGTAATGGAGGAGAATTAAATAGGGAAATTCCAGTTAAAATAAACAGGTGTCTCTTTCAAATTGAGGCTTAAAACGTGGTGTCTTGGTATTTGGTTAACATAGTTTCGAAATCCAAATAAAAAAGACATTTGATGTTTTGATCATAGTACCACTTTAATTAAGTGGAATTGAGAATGGCCCTTTCCTGATGAGTGTATGACGTTTTTCTTTCCAAAACGTTGTTCTAATAAATGACACTTTAATCTTCTCGTATTCTTTTTTTTCAGCTCTCGTTTATATTCAATGTTTGGAGGTTTATTACAAATGAGCAGTCAATCGTTTCACGCTTGGGTAAACCTGCGCAGCCATCGAAGCGCAAATGCAAATCCCGAGGTGCAACCGGCGGCGTTAAGTATTGAAACGACTGCGAGCAAGTCACAATTGTTTTTTCTTCTACTTCTAATTAGCAGAAAACTTGGCGCGAGATTTGTAAGCCAATCTTTAATCTAGTAGGCAATGAAAAACGATACCAATACCAAGAGTTCATTACCCAAGAGTAAGAATCTGCTAGCAGGTTTGTCCCCATCAGCGTGAGAAAAGTGTCTCTTTTTAAACCAAGTTTTGCTGAAAAATAACCAGTAGACCAAATGCTGTGCCGAATTCATATCTCCCGGGGTAAAGATTGTTTGTGTATTGTATTTGCATTATAACGTAGCATTCACATTTCCCAAATGATATGGAAATACCTGGAACAAAACGTTTTATTCCCAAAGGGTTTGAAAAGAGTTAGCCGATTTCGTATAATGTTTACTTGGTTCAAAAATAGATACTTTTCTGGCGCTGACGGGGACAAGGCCAATTTGGGTAAATCTTACTCTTGGGTGATGCACTCTTGCCAATTCTTAATACGTTAAGCTTGCATGGTTTTCACTAGCGACGCAAGTGGAAGCATAAGTAGTTTATGCTGGTAAAAACGAATGTCAACACAAGCGTCAAAATCACCACAGCATCCGCCATTTTGTTCAAATGCTCAGACGCGGGGGATTTGGAACGAGTGCTGCAATAGACCTTATTCACGATGGCCGCCATGTTGGATTTACTATTATCATGCAAGTTAGCTTCACACTTGCGAGGGGGCAAACAACACAAGTTCGAGAGGTTATAACGAACATCTTAGCCACACAGATGATTTGTTTTACGTTAATTGAATGTTTATCCCCTAAGTAGTAAAATAGAATGATTACACAAGTTACTTCGATGTTTTTTAGAGAAAAATGAGCAGATAACGAAGTACTAAGTCAAAATGTCAAAGGCAATCAAAAGATATAAAATTATTATAAAAGGTACTTGATTCTAAATTCTAAAATGTACTTTTAGCAATGTTATTTCAATATTTCGACGAGCCGATTTTCCGCAATTTGCCTTTTTTCGAATGTTTGCCGCCCAGCATAACACATGGCTAATTTGCATGACAATTTGAAAACCAATATGGCGGCTATCGTGAATAAGGTCTATTAGCCAGACGCAATAAAGTTCCTTCTGCTTATGTAGTGTTTCGTTTTCACACGACGCAAAGCGAACGCAAGCATGAAGCGCAAGCAAAAGGAAAAGGATCCTTGTGCTTGTACTTGCGTCAACCCCCGTTTTTACGGTGAAATAATCACTCCTTTGCTTTCGCTTGTCCTTGCGCTTGGCTTGCGTCGGCGCTAGTGAAATCCAGGCTTTAGAAAAGAAAGCGACTGCATACATGGCATGCGATCTCGTTCTCCGAAGTCAAATGTAAATCTCAATGCGTTCCCTTTTCCCCGTCACATGCACCTCTGTCTGTTTTTTCTCAATTGATTCGTCGCCACAGTGTTCACGCTCCTTCTGTTGTTTATCCTCTTTCTCTTTCGATTTTTCCCCAGGATCACTCTTCTTTTGGTACATTTCTTCAAAATGCGAAAGAAGAACTGGCGTCGGAAAGCAAAATAGCACCACAATTCCCGAGATTGCACAGATAGCTCCGATAAATTTACCCAATGCACCCTTCGGCACTTTGTCCCCATAACCAACTGCGGTCATAGTAACGATTGCCCACCAAAAGGCATCAGGGATACTGTCAAAATCATTGTTCTGGATGTCGTTTTCTATGTAATATATGACGCTCGAAAACAGAACCACATTGATAATTAAAACAGCCAGTAATGATGGCAGGTCTTTCCCACTTATTGAAAGCGTCTTAGCAAGCACTTTCAAGCCTTTGCTGTAACGAGAAAGTTTCAAAACCCGTAATACACGCACCAATCGAATTATCCGTAGAACCGGAAATGACATAAACGATGTTCCATCATCTTGAACCAAGACGGTAATATAAAACGGTAAAATCGCTAAAAAATCAACAATACCAAGGGCTGACGTTAGAAACTTGATTCTTCGAGGAGCGCAAATAGCCCTTATAACGTATTCAAAAGTGAACCACACAACGTAAGCTGTCTCTATGCTTTGCCAGTAACTTCCGCGTTCTTTGATGTAGCAGTGAGTTTCCACAGAAACAGCTGGATGTGAGCTGTTGACAAGTAAATTCGATGCGTTGTGAAGCCTAGATTCATTCACAGTCTTTGCATTCAAGCTCCAGCATATCGTTTTTCGACTAAAGGAAGGCAAAGTCTCGATGCAAAACGTAATTGTAGACATAATTATGACAAATAAAGAAAATTTCGCCAACAAATCAGCGTAAATAGATGAATCAGGATATTCGAAAAGCTGCCAGATCTTTCGTCTTATTGGATGTGCTGGCATCTCAACTGGCGGTGCAGCTAATGTTTCCTCTGGTTCGATTTCTTGTTTGTATCTTTTATCAACCTCGTGTAACTGGAAAAACTTGATCTCTTCCAGGAAATCTTCCCGCGGGATGTGCTCCGGACAAGACAATATCCCACACGATTGGTAGAAGAACAGAATAGAATCAAACACCGATTTGTCCCGATCAAAAAAGTATTCTTTACTTAAAGGGTTGTAGTATTCTACTCGTTTACTGGGTGAGCCGAGCAGTGTCTCTGGGTATTGGGCCAGTGTCTGTTCGTATGTCTCGAAAATCAAACCCCTGACATTGATACGAATTCTGATTCCAGCGTCTGCAGCAGTAAACGTGTGCGGGCGTTGATCAAGGCTATCCGCTCTGTAGATATAGCGGTCCGATATGTCGTATCCATCATTAATTCGCGGGGCAGCAACAGCTGATATTGCATGCATAGTACCTTGTTAAGTCACAAGATTTCTGTAAAAAAGTAATAGAGTGGAGAATTCTGAAATTAATCACTTCAAGTCAAAAGTCAAATGTGTCGAAGTTTAACTTCTGTAGGGCTTCCTCATTTTATCATACTATGAACTATGGATAAGAGACTGGTTATAGCCAACCCGGTGCTTGATTATTAGTGAGGACCGTTATTAATGATCACACCCGCAAAGACACTGCACTTGTTCCAGTCGAGCTCATTCATCCCAATCGTGATAGTGTACGCAGAGCAAGAGAAGCATATCTCATAGGCATAACTAACACCCTTGAATCTTACGGTCTAAGTAAGAAATATGAAATGTAATCCACCTTTATATTGCTTTATCGTTACATAATTTCAGTTATCATTACTATTATTATTATTGTACCCTATCGGTTAAGTGCGGTAAAATCCTTATCTTTAGTGTGGTATCATACATATCATATACGTATCCGTTAAGTTCGTTAAAATTCTTATCTTTAGTGTTGTATCATACATCTACATTTGGGGCCTCTGATTTGGAGCTCGCGCTCTGTTGAGGCTACCCTGCCTTTTGGCGAAGCTTATAAATAAATAAAAATAATAAAAATAACAAAATAATACATCACACGCCTTACCCTTATTCAAACTGAAACGTCTTTGTTAACAGTCGTCATTGTTTGTAAAACCCTGATGAAGAAAGGCAGTGCCTTTCGACTGAAATATTGGCTTTTTATCGGAATATTCCTTCAGCAAGTGCACCCAACGAGAATATAGTTCAAAACCACTTAAACATAGCATTTTAAACGTATTTTGGTATTTAAACGGTAGATATAAGCATATTTTTATCCCCTAAAAATATTTCATCCGTTCGGATTTCCGAGGGATCAAAAGTTACCTTTTCGAAAATTTTCAGCCAGAAAAAAGGCTCCCGAAAATTTTAGGTGACCTTTTTACGGTGAAAATCCGTTAAAAATGGGCAGTTTTACCATTTTTTAGATGTTCGAAAATCCTAGGACAGGCAGTCAAGCAAGAAATTTTACAACGAATGTTCCCAAAATTCTAGATCTCAAATCGTCTTCCGATGCCCGTGTTCAATGTTATATCAGCTTTGCTCTTTTTATTTCATTTTATTTATTTATTTAAATAAATAACAAGATAAATAAGAACAATAATAATCATAATAATATTGAAAAGTAAAAAGCGAGCCATTGGAGTTGCCCAAAAGAGCCAACGACCCCATACAAGGTGCAAAACCGTAGATACTATTTACATAAAAATATTATATTAACATAGATACTATGTCCTATATACAATTAAAAACGCAAAACCGTCAGGCGCAGTTTGATAAAAATAGACCCGGCAATTCCATCAACTGACTAAAAATCACCCATCCGGCCCAGATACCCTGCAACACCACGCCTAAATGAGTGCAAATTGTGACTAAAGCGAACTTCACGCGGTAGACAATTCCAGCTATCCACAATTCTGTTGAAATATGAATTTTTAAAACAGGTGGTCCTAGCAAAATTTTTCTTCAGTTTCAAGCAGTGAAGACTCCGAAAGGTATAACTATCTTCTGAACAATTAAAATTTCGATAACTACCAAAATATACATTAAGTTAACGATTTAAAACTTTATATAAGAAAGTAGCATCGGCTATAAGATTAAGCTCCTTTTAAGGCGGCGAAATACGAGATACAAAAACCCTCAACTTGTCACGCAACATTGTTTCGTTGCAAGTTTTGGTCGATGTTTCGCGTTTTTCACCTTGCATGATCCAACTTGAACCGCAACAAAAACATTTGTTGCGGTTTGAAGAAATGCAGCGCGCTGATTGGTTGATTTGCTAGTACACGAGCACATTTGTTGCGCGACAAGTTGTGAGCCTGATGAAAAACGAGCAACAAAGCCAAAATTTGTTGCTCAGAGTAGACCCGCGCTCTACTTTTCGCAACATTTTTCTTCAACCCGCAACAAATGTTTTTGTTACGCGACAAGATGATCATGGAAGGTGAAAAACGGGAAACATCGACCCAAACTTGCAACGAAACGATGTTGACGCGCCAAGTTGAGGGTTTTTGTATCTCGTATTTTGCCGCCTTTAAACGAGTTTCGTAATTACTGTCAGATTTTAAGGTAAACTTTGTGGCTCTCCTCTGCACACGTTCAATTAAGGCCCCTTCCACACGTTTCCGGACATTTTTTCTTTCCGGATACGCCTTCCGTCCACACGAATCCAGCGAATTCGCTTGAATACGCGCTCTCCAGAGCGGATATTTTAGAATCCGATACGAATCCAGAACCGTGTGGACGCCAAATTCGGATACTTCTTAATCCGGATGACGTAACAAGATCGAGCCCAGTGCCTTACCGTGAAATCAATTTTCAAGATGAGACTTCATGGCGCATGCTCTGTTACCTCTGTTTCCTTGAGGAGTCCTGAGTACTAGAGTGGATCCGGATACGTTTCGAATGTGTGTGGACAGGCAAATTCAATGTGAATGTTTTTGAATCCGGAAAGAAAACGTTGCGGATTCAAAAATATCCGGCCGGATACGTGTAGACGGGGCCTAACCAGACAACCGAGCTATACTTCAGCTGAGATCTCACGAAGTGGCAATAAAGAGCCTTTAATTCCGGGGGGGGGGGGGGGGGTATTCTTAATGCTCTTCATACTCTTACGCTTAATGGGGACGTGCGGCCAGCCAGGGTATGTTTTTCGGGATTTTTGTCTTGAACAAGGTATCGAATTTATCATTTTTTGTCTTAAACTGGGTATCGATTCCCCCCACCCCGGGCCTTGAATGTGGGTATGTCAAATAGACTCTTGCATGTACGCGAGATTAAACCCAACATTCTTTTAGCATTGGAAACTATGCAATTGATGTTAAAATTCCAGGAGAGGTTATGATTCACAAGTAAATCAAGGTCCTTTAACTCTGAAACAATTTAATTATCTCACAAGTGAGCCCAGCGAAAGAGTTAGATATTTTTCTTGCTACTCAAACATAAAATTCATATCCGTTTTCGCCACCTTGTAATATCCTCCGCATATCGAGTCGATGAATGAAATAAGATCTTAAGGAGTGAATCCATCGAGTTAGGACAATGTGCGAGCCAGCGAGCCATGACTGCGATTCATGCGAGCCATGGGTGCGAGTCATGCGAGCCAACATGGCGGGCCATGCGACTCAACATGAGTCACACAGTTCTTGAAAGCTAACCATTTTAAATTGGCGCTTAGAATTAATAACTGTTTATCAGCGCTATTTGAAATGAGTGCTTAGACTTAAATGCGAAATTCGCATGGCTCGCATGGTTCGCTGGCTCGCAGATTGTCTAGCCCCGAAGCCATCACTGAAACCAGTGATCAAATTAAAATATATACCGGAATGTACACTTCAGCAAAACCACAAATCGGGGAATTAAAGAGAAAACTTAAATGAAACTCCATGTGTAGCAATTTGTTAAATTAAAATTTAAACAGTAAGTTTTCTTTTGAATGCAATGTTTTAGCGCCTCTAGTATTGTTTAATCGTGTTTTATGTTTATTATGAATGTCAAACCCTGAATTAATTTTGGATTTTAAAATTTCCTTTCTTGGCGGCTTTTGCGTTCTGAGAGAAACTTAAATTCATCATAAATAATAATTGTGAATACGTGCAAACGGAAAGGCAAGAGTTCGTTTTAAAATGGCGAGATAGGGTTTTCTTTTTACAGAACTTCTGGTAGTAGATTGCTCTGAAAAATTGAAGAATGATATGTCAACAGCATGAAATATAAAGCCTGGCGCATTCACGTAGTGATTCAAAGTTAGGAAGAATAGAACAAAGATAAAAGATAGGTAAACTAAACAAAACAAATTCAGGCAATCTATACCTTTCAAGTCTCTTGCTACTTTGGTCGTTACTTTACTATCGCTTCAGTACCCAAGCTCGCCGTTGTCCTTTATGCTTGACACTTGCTTGAAACCCATACAGCGCCCCTGTAGACCAACAAAACTGGTAAGAGAAGAATTAAGACTGCATACTATCATAATGAAGAAAGTATAACGCTACCGACGTCGAAATCTAGTTGGAAATACACAAAAAACTGTTTCAGTCACACAGCGGGAAATTCCTGCCCTTTACCTTTCACCGACAGCTAATATTAATTGTACCATTCACTCTAGTAATGAAATATACAGAGGTTGACCAAGATCTATTTTTTTCCTTCGGAGTTCAGGTTGTTCTACGGAACGTCCCACTGTGACAAATATGACCTAATCTGAATGATGGGAAACCAAGAAAAATTCGCCGCTGTAATAACTGTCTGGACGACCGGAGGAAGGGAGATATACTTACATTTTAATTTTACCGACAGCAAGGTCAAGGAGGTTTAATAGACGCAGTTTTGAGAATGACTCAGTTGTTCGGAGGAAATGAGATGAATAATTTACAACTCAATTTGAAACGCAACAACTTCAGGAGACAAAGGGTCTTATCAACAAGTAAGCATAAAGCAGAAATCGCGCACTGAAAATCTTGCTTACAATCCAGCCTCAATTCACTGTAATTGAGGAAAAAACTAGGCCTGTCAACCGAGGCTTGGATGTAAATTCTGTGTAAAAATTTTTCCTTTTGGAAAAGAAATCAAATCAAAATCATTGTTTAATTTCAACGGAAATTAATTATTTACAAGAACAACAATTCTCTTGCAGAAAACTGAGGCTGATCCAAACGGCGCTGAAATCAGCAACGACTACCCTTAGTCAAATTTATCCGAGTCGTGTTCCCCAGAAACATCAAAATATCAAATAAAGGTTTTCAATACTTTATCACTACTTTCTGGTGTCAGCGACAGACAAGGAGTGAATGTAGTTTGTACTAAAATACGCGAATCCTTAATAGAGATATTTTCTAGTTTGTGAGATTTTGTTGCATATATTTTGCGCTGAAAAAAGTGTTGTTAAAATCTTAAGTTTACATGCAAGTTACATAAACCCCAAAAAGGCTATTTTTAAATTGTTCTAGAAAAGTCAGATATGCGTATTGCATTCGTATTGTCAAACACTCAGGTCGTTAGGGTTAAGGCCAACTGCGGCTTCTAGAGCAATCTGTAAGCAAAGAAGAAAATGATGATGATAATAAACACAAATTGGTGTTGTAGTGGATTCTTGCGTCACGGATTCTAGATTTGAATCCGAAAAAGATATAGCAGAAAGGGATTTTAGGATGGGAGCCTAAAACACGTACAAGCTAGCATATTTTTATTGAGAAACCCAGATGAGTCTGGTAAACTGAGGACGGAAGCCGTTGGTTTGAAACGGAAGTTGTTTCAGTTTGCGCCAATCTTAATTAACAAGAGCAATAAAACTTATCATCAATTGTCTCAGTTTGAACAGAAAGGGAATTTGTACCAATTTTCTCCTGTCAGTTGGTGGAGCCTAGCTATAAACTGCCAACTCAAAGTTGGGTGTGAAACGCCAGAAATGAACAAATTGTATGCGCGCTCACGAACACAGTGAACTAACTTCTATATAGTCACCAGTCTCTCAAATGACGGTTCATCTCTAAGTGGAAGGTAGAAGTAATCTAAGAAACTGGATTTCTAAAACGCAGCCATTCTTTGTTGCTGCCATTTAAAAAAGAAACAAAGTTTAAAATAAATTTCATTGGATGTGACCGTAATTCACACAGCTCGACTGGTTATGAAACTCTAAAAACTTTAAAAGCGATAACAATGACGTCTCACCTCATGTTAAATTGACCGTGATCATGCACAGTGTTTATTAATTAATCGAAACATTTGATTGGCTGTCTTTTAGAAAAAGGGTGTGGTTTGAGCACATGGTCGGGACCAAAACAGCGAACAGAAACATAAAGAAACCTGTCGAGTTTCATAACCATCTCCAAATATCATGTGACTAAAACTTACAGATTCATAATCAGTTTGAATGTGAAATTAAATCGTTTGTCTTATAACAACAACCAATAAAACGTTTGATTGTAATTTGAAACCTTTTAAAACATCTCTAATTAATTGTATGGCAAGGAACTAAACGTAAGTAACAATGATAATAATATTGTAAGTTAAGGGAGAACATTATTTGTCCATGTTTAATATTTGAATTCTTTCACTTAAATCTATTATTTATGCTCTTTTAATGAGATTTATACAGAATATAATCGCAATCGATGTAATATCAAATTGTGCGACAAAAAGGTTAGAAAGGGAAATAGAATCTTTGTGAGAAAAAAAGGCTGTTTGATCTCCTTTTCATTTTAAGACAAAAGAAAAAAAACCTGTGCTCTGGTTGTGGGATATGGGACGCCGGGAAAGACTGAGTTTGAAATAATATTGTGTCTATCCGATGCCCTATTCTAATTCCCTGGTTGATGGTATGTGATTGCAAAATAAACTTGGTGTCCTCTATTTTAACTACTATTTGTTGGTTTAACATTTTTTTCGAAACCTTGAATATTGTGCGAGCAGGTCCTTGAAATCAAACCATAGACTGATGTATCAACAGGAAGGTCTGATCCGTCAATAGGGGGAACATGCGAGGATTTGCCCCTGGGAGTTTTTGGTCAATTTAAATTTTTAGCGGGAGTCAAACATAAATTGCACTGAATCGAAAATAAATAAAAATATGTCAGGTCACAGGTGAAAATGCTGGAAAAGAAATGCTATCTTAAGAGTGGTGCTCTAAATCAACTAACAGGTTTTACTGAGCAAAAGCTTTGCAAAAATTTGACTTCGAAATGTTGAGATTTAATTTTTCATGGCACCATGTTATGTCGCAAATTCATTTATAAATAAAAGCGCTTCTTCCTTACATGTAAAAAAAAAAGAAACACAAGTATAGCAATGAATGCTTATGTTGCAGATTAACGTTGCTTCAATTTTCCATCAATTCTTCAATAGCTTTTTGTTTAGTGTCACAGGTTGGAACTTCTCACCCCTGCCAGCGGAATTGTGGCTGGTAAACATGTTTAACCGAGCAAATTCTACATTTTAAACAACGTGCTAGGTCGTCATTCATATAGCTTCTTGAGCAAAAATTCCTGTTCTTCATTGCTACAATAATAGTGAATATATGAACAATAGCAAAAGTAGGCTACTCACAACGGACTCTCTTACCTTCCGGGAATGTCAAATAAGCTCCAACAAAAAGGCCTTCGAATGAAACGTTCCACAGCCTCTTGTTTTGCCTTGAAATAAGGAAGAATGTTTTATTAATGTTCCCACCAGCAACGACTAAGTAAAAGGATATTTCGTCGCTTGTGATTGGATGAGGTCATACGTCCCGCAAACGATATTCACTAAGCGAAAAAATAAGATAATTGTCACCTAGTGAGTCTCCATTGTCCATCAACGCTTCAAGTCGGTTCGCCGACCAGACGTATCGAAAATATTGAATGCTTTTCTTTTAACTTATCTCCCCATCTGAAATAACATGAAAATTCATTGAAAAAAAGTGTCAAAATTTCGCTCGGCCGGGCATCTTCTCTTTTGTAAAAAAAAAAACAGTTGTAAAGTTTCGAGAGGTCCAAGGTGGAAAAACATTGTTAAGCTTGTTTAAGAAACACAGGCTTAAAGACGTGTTCAACAAATTTCACTTAATGACCTCAAAAACGCGCGTGCTTAAGCTCCGTATTACGGAGCTTAAGGAGGCTCGAAAGGGTTTTCAGCTGAGCGCGCGCGCGCAAGCCACACACGCAATTCTAAAAGCTGCTCGCGTCAGCTCACGATTCAAAGTGGATCACCAGAAATAAACAAATACCGCTAGTTTCGCTCACCTTTCTTCTAATTCCTATACATATGGAATATATATAGACATCTCCTATTCACGAAAACAACGAAAACTGTACACAAACGGTTTCATGGTCGCTTAAATCTGTTTGTGTTGGCCTGTATCTTCACTCGCGCGTGCATTCGAATGAGCGGGTGACGCATGCGTAAATGCCGATCTTGTAACCCCCTCATTTTTCCTGATTTTGCAACTTTACTCGCTTATATCTCTGCTTCCGGACGGTGAATTTTTTTCATTTTTTGCATGTTAGCTTAGATTAATTTAAAACGTTTGTCTTTCAAATTTAAAAAAATTCTGTAGGTGAAAAAAGAAATTAGCGACACATTTCAAAAAAACTGATTTTTCTGAAAAACTGACCTACAGATTTTGTTGAATTTTAAACATTTTAGAGATTATTTCTAACATTATCTGGTAACGCTGAATGGGAAGATTTCACCGTCCCGTTTTTTCAAAAAAGACAACATATGTTGATTTTAAGGCTCAAGGAAATGCCTTATATCGTTGCCATGGTAACGATATTTTAGAGGAAAATGTGATGTGAGAAATCTATGATGGGAACTTAATACCCTGGCCAAATTTTGTCTTGATATGATTACCCTAACTGTATCTAAAAACAAACTATGTTTATTTGTTTGAAAAAAGGAGAAACTATTTCGAGCCTCCTTAAGCACGCGCGTTTTTGAGACGCGGACGGCAACCGGAAGTGAGCTGTTTTCCTTTTAACTTCTCTTCACACAACCACATTTACATTATCAAGTATCTTTACTCTATTAGAGATGATTAGTATAAAGATCTGGGAGACACTACTGTCCTGGCGCGCGAAATGTTCTCTTCCGGTTGCCGTGCGCGTCTCAAAAACGCGCGTGCTTAAGCTCCTTGTGTGGTTACGCGTAAGCTTTACTTATTTCAGTTCTGATGTCTGAATTTTGTTACATATAGAAAGCTCTCATTTGTAAAACCTTAACTGGATCATTGAGGAGAAATTTGAAGTTTTAAGAATGATGTTTTGAACTGCTAGGTTTTATGAGAGTGAAATTCACTCGTTCTTTTCCCTCGCGAAGTTTGTAGAGCCATATCTCGATCTATCACTTGGGCACGGCATAGACCTAATCGGCTAACTCAAAGTTGTACACAATTCAAATCCTTTGGGAATAAAACGTTTTGTTTTCAGGTATTTCCATATCATTTAAATATGAATGCTACATTATCATTCAAATACAATACACAAAGAATCTTAATCCCGGGAGATTTGAACTGGGTACAACTTTGACTTAGCCTGAATTGGGCCTATACACCTTATTCCAAAATGGCCGTCATTTAAATGTTCTTTTGTTTTTATTTAAATAATCTCTTGATGCCTCGTTCTTAAGCTTAAAATTCAAAAGAATATTTTATCTTGGACGAGGCAACAAGGGCCAATTTGTATCCGCATAAATCAGCGGCCATTTTGGAATAAGGTGTATTTACTCGTGTTCTTTACAAAGGACTCCGTGAGAATTCCTTGAATTCATCGTCGGCAAAGTCGTTGACTGAAAGGAAAGATAATGAATTTTCGGAAGTTTAAAGCTGGGAGGAAAGAACTGACTGAAGAAATAAATGGGTTAAGTTCCTCTCTGTTTGTTGACGTAGCACCAACGCGGTCATCGACGTGACCGTTTCAGTGTAGAGATCAGTTTTTGGTCCAGTGTACTGGGAGAGAAAAAATGGTTTCGATGTAACTTACGAATTCATCATTTTGGTTAACATTGCAACACCGTCAATTTGTTTGTAGTAGTTGCCTCTCGCAAAGAAGGCCGCGCACCAACCAACTGTGCAATCCTTACTAAAGCACTTGCTTTAGCTTTCTTATTTAATCCGTATCTAATGAGGTAACGAGATAGTGAGATAAAGATACAACTATATTGATCAAGATTGGACTTCGTGTTATTTAACAACAAAGCCATAAAAATACAACTCATCTCCATACACTCGTTCTCGGGCTTTCCTCGGACGTCACAATTTTCCTCTGCATCTTAAGAACGGAGAGGTTTTAAATATCAAACTCCACAATCATTTTTGCATCATTGCCGACGAAAAGATTCTGCAGAGACCCCTGGGTAAAAATTGGCAGCCTGTTGGGGATCACGACTGGACGCGCGACCTGAGAGGTCCACGCAATCATAACATGAGTTCGATTTAAGCAAACGTGACCTG
>NC_090873.1:46367424-46377424 GCF_036669935.1 Montipora foliosa
TATCATGCAAATGCAATACACAAAGCATCTTAACCCCTAGAGATTTGAATTGGGTACAACAAAGAGTTAGCCGAATTGGTCTATTCCTACTCGTTTAGAACCAAACAACTACCTCCTAAATGTCAACACCAGTAAATGATCACGCAAACGAAGCCAATGGCGAGAAATAATATTTCAACTGGATATTAGTTCCGCGCAGGTGAAAATGTAAATTGATACTTGCGCGTTATAAGTAAATAAATTATTATTAAATTATTATTATTAACTGAATAGCTTGAAATAAAATTTGCGCGAAATCTCTCTCTTTAAAAAAGTTAAAGAAATATAAGGGCCGTTTATACGAGAGAAAATAAAACGCGAACAGCCCTTATAAATGATGCAAAATCTACGTTCACAGCTTTCTCAAGCCCCGGCTTATCCTGGCCTGGGAGTTTATACTCGTATAAAATAGTTCCTTTCGCGTATTATGTACGCCGCGTCCAGAGTAAGCCGCGGCTTATTTTCTCTCGTATAAACGACCCTATTGTTGTTTTCTCAAGTTAACAATAACTTCATTTTACACAAGAGTGACTATACTGAAATCTTTTTCTAACCTTAATTAAAAATAGGTCCGCAATGCGTACTTGGGGTCTTATGCTTAGTTTAACTCCATTCTGCCCACCATGCGTCCATGCGTGATTGGTTGAAAATTTGCCACAATGTAGCAGTGAAATGGGTTTCTTCAGTATGCTTCAAATTTCAGGCCCTGTTTAGAATTTTACATCGATGACTTGCCGCTAATCTTTCTCTTATTGCAATTTGCACACTTAAGACAACTTTTGGTGCACACTACAGCATCTCTATCAGCTATTTACTAGTAACAGAAGCACTAGAATGGCTAAAAAACAAGCATGACACTGTCATTTATTCATACAATCTTATAAATGATCAAGAGAATGCTGAAATTCAACTAGAATTCTAAGATGAATCATTAGTAGATGTTCAATAAACATGTACCCTCAGAGCTTGGTGCAAATTCCCAAACTACTGGAAATCACAGTCCATCAGCAATAACAATGTATAAACAGCAAAGAGGAATATCTGATGACCAATTACGTGAATCAGTTAGATCATTAAATAATTAAAAATGAAATGCAAAGCTTTCAACAGGGTGCCTTCATGGACTAGAAATAAATGAAAACCTCAACAGCCTGAAGTCACAAATTGTTGAACCGGTTCATTTATTTATAACTGGAGGTCAGGTAGTGCTGGGAAAAGCCATTTGATCAAAACAATTTACCACACTGTAGTAAAAATCTATAGACATGCTCCAATGAATCCTGAGAATCCAACAGTGTTACTAGCAGCATCTACGATCTACTGGAGTAGCAGTAATAAACATTGATGGTACACACAGCATTCGCAATACCTGAAAATACAGGTGATGATGTGGGGGAAAATCCAGGTCCTACAATATTTGATATCATTGATCTAGCAACCACTGTGTCCACTGACTCTAGCCAAGGAAATGAAGCAATCTTTGGTGTGAATGCTGGTAAGCAATGTGTAGCAATGTCACTTACTGCTATTATATACCATCAAATACAAGATAATTCTACTTTGAACAATTCTACTTTGATAACTCTACTTTGAACAATATTTTGGTTATTGGAAATAATCTATACAGTTCTGTAAGATGTTCTGAGCGAACAAATGACTATTTGCTGCTAACTGGTGTTCCAGACATGGTTTCAATATTTGTTAAAGTGTATTCATTACAATATAGTGTATTAATGCCAGTAGTTAACAAACAACAATTATTGTAATTCAGTTAAGAGTTTGAAAATACTTCTAGAAGTGAATTTCTAAGAGACATATGTGGACCAATGTTTGATGTCATGAACAAATATTGAAACCATGTCTGGAACACCAGTTAACAGCAAATAGTCATTTGTTCGCTCAGAACATCTTATAGAACTGTATAGATTATTTCCAATAACCAAAATATTGTTCAAAGTAGAGTTATCAAAGTAGAATTGTTCAAAGTAGAATTATCTTGTATTTGACGGTATATAATCGCAGTAAGTGACATTGCTACACATTGCTTACCAGCATTCACACCAAAGATTGCTTCATTTCCTTGACTGGAGTCAGCGGACACAAAGTTTGTTGGATCAATGATATCAAATATTCTAGAACATGGATTTTCCTCCACATCATTTGCTTGCCTTGTAAGCAATGGGATGTAAACATTGTAGCACATCATTTGTGTAAACCAAAACATCACCTCCTTACACGACTTGTAATGTCCAACAACTTGTTTTAATATTGGCAAGTAAAACACATTTAAGCGAAACATCAAAAGCATCGTATTCCAAAATCGCCCTCGCACACGTGAAAATGCATCCTTGGCTTTCACAAAATTGTTGTGACAACCGATCCTTGACCGCTGTTGACCGGTACTGTTCGATCGTTGTTACCATGCTGGCGGCTAGTAGCAGACAGCAGTAAGAGTACGAAATATACTATTCTTTGAGAGTGCAAAACTCTTATTCAATGCAATTATTTTTTAGAGTACAATAGCTCTTTCACTTTGGGGTGTAACCCACACCGACATTTCAAGCCGATAAATACTGGTTTGTGATAGCTTGCGAGATACTTGTGAGGTATGTGGTGCAACGCACACCGGAATTTCAAGCCAATGAACGTGGGCTTGCGAAAGCGTCTTAGCTTCAGTGCGATCCGCACTAAACACAAGCCGAGTCTAGATATGTTGGCTTGCGTGAGTAAACAACTCCCGTATCGATATCGCCGAGGAAACTCCACTCAGCGACGTCACCTGGATGAAATAACAAAGAACAAACAAGCCAGGAAAGTGTAGTTAATTTTCGAAATGAAAGAAGGAAAGAAATCCAATTTGAAACAGCACGAAAGATCAACTTTGAAACAGAAATAGCTTACCTTGAACAATTACAACTAATCTGCGACGGAAATCTCTTCAATTTTTTCCCAAAACAGGGAAAACGACCGCAGACTTATATACAAACGACGAACGCTAGAAGCAAAATGGCCGACACTTGAAACAATGACTCGCAATTACTAGTACCCAGTCTACAAGCCAGACTGTCACGTGTGTTCTCGTCCTCAAAGTGACATACTGACAAGATCTGCCTCTGACTTAGGGGTCTTTATGCATAATGCATAAGACCCCAAAAACGATCGCCAGCTGTAATCATTTGCCAGAACATTCCTGTCATCTTTATTTAATGCGTATTAAATTTCAACTCACTTATGCAAATTAGTTAAACTCGAATACTACACAGCACAATGAATCACAACAGTTGAAACATCTCACAAAAACCTTTTCCAGCATGAAATTTATTGAAACTAACTAAATATTTGCTATTGGAGACAAAAAAAACCCTTTCTATTCCAATTCCGTGCGTGCAAACAAGAAACAATCCGTCTCACAAACCATACGATATGCAAATAAATATATTTTTCAGTTCAAGATTGAACTCTTTCTAAAGAACCTTTTCCAAAGCACAAAATAGACAACAACCTTTCTTTCCAATAATTCTTCACTGTCACATTTTCAATTATTTTTTTACCTGAAAACTGTACAGCTTGACTGCAAATTAAATGCCAATTGCCAGACAAATGAGATGCCACTTCGGTAAACACTGTGATACATTCAAGACATTCGATTCCTTTTACACCTATACTCAATTTCCCACTTACTGTCAGTGTTCTACATACCAGCACAGTTTATAAAATAAGATGAGAAACAACACACACTTTCTCATATCCGACGGCAATTGTTCTCGAAGACCATCCCTCGTCGCTTTTAAGATTCCAGATATTTATTTTCCCCGCCTGTTTCGTTATTCCAATTGACGTTCCATTCTTGATCTCATAAAGGTATATTTTTTCCACTAAAACGCCATCCCCGTTACCTCGACTTTCGACGCCATTGCGGGTTTAATAATTAATCGTTCATCTGTGTGCATCAAGGAAATCTACGTATTCCCCCAGCCCCCTCAAACCTAACAAAATACACAGACAAGACTCTATGCACAAAGCCACTACTTAGCAGGGGAGTGACAGGCAAGACTTTTACCGACACGGAAAAAAAAAATAAAAAAAACACGAAACTAAACACAGATTCCAACTGGTTTGCCATACTGGCAAGCCAGTAATGAAGACAACGCAGTATATATACCGACACCCCGCTAATGAACCATTGTGACAAAGTGTCACATAACACCCAAGGGAGGTTACGTAACCCATGATAAATACATTGACCTGTGAGGCTCCTGTGACGCGACTGCCTTGTTCGTGGAATAAACAACCCAAAAATTAGATGGTCTTTGAAGCCGCTGTTGCAGAAGTATATCCTACACATATCCTATCAGTCAAAGAAGTACAGCAGCGAGCCAGCGACGTCAACGAAAACGTCGTTCAAAATTGCAAGTTTTCATTTTCCAAAATTTTTCGTCATTAGTCCATTTCATCGAACTTCTATAATCTACCCGAACTATTCAGGAATAGGCTAGTTTCGAATTGTGCAGCAACAAAAGAACAGTGTCGAGGTTCAGGGGAATAATTAGCATATTGTATTGTTCAAAACAAAGGAAAATGCAAATTATTCCCCTGAACCTCGACTTTGTTCTTTTGTTGCTGCACAATTCGAAACTAGCCTATTGAAGTGAGAGGAGCAATGTTGAAACCAAGCTTTAAAAAATGAAATTCGTCACTATGTGCCTCAGAGTTTAAGATTTGGTCATTTCCCGTTGTAGATTTGCCGACAACTGAAAAGAAATGTACAAATTTTCACACCACACGTGCAGAGCGATTGTTTTGCTCATTAAATGCTATTGTTTGGTGGCATTATCGTTGACGTCGCCGTTGTAGAATCTTAAGGTCCCTATTGGCTACGACCAGAGCCCTCCGTCGCCAAACACGAGATCAAAAGAAACGGAGGGTGCTGGGGACGAGAATGAGTTGTACGCTCCTAAACAGTTGCTCTTGACACATAGCAGTTTTACTTAATGGGTAGTTCGATCACTGTTACGGTCCATTTGATTCAAATGGTGATAATAGATCATAATAGGGTTAAATTGGCCATTTCCGAGTTCATATCTGCCTCCTCTTCAAAGCGAGTCTAAATGCGAAGTTTTTGTGATGGTAATTAGTTCTATTTTACATATAAATGAAAACTAATTTTCACAAGAAAAACTTTGGACTTATACTCGCTTTGAAGAGGAAGCAGATAGGACCTCGGAAATGGCCAATTGCATTTTGAACTTACCTGTACAGTGGTGGTGCTGTACGAAGGCCCCACTACTCCTCCCAAAAGAGATTTGTTGTTTATCTCTGGGAGACCCCTTGAAATGGGACACATTTGTTCCCTGTTCGCAAGAGCTCCAAGGACAAAGTTCAAGCATTGTTCCAGGGCTATGTTGACAGTACCACAATCGTCACGGATTTCTGTACCCAGCGTGATATTTGGAAGAAGGTTCTTGTTGTTGTTTACCTGAAGAGCAAAGAACTGACTCAGCGGGAAGCAAAAAGTGTTGTGTAGTCTTGCGTGAGTGGCATGATTCGTGCGCACTTGCGTCTTTCGCCCGCTTTCATTACGCTTGCAAAAATAGACCAAGCTTAAGGGGGGTACTCAAATGATTCAATGGCATGTATTTGAAGTCTTCAATGGAATAAATTTGTTCATGATGGAGTGATGCCGTTTTGTCCATCAGAAAATTTGATAGTAGCAGCGGAATTATTTTCCGCTTCCCTTTGCACCTTCATGATCGAGCAGATAATTCGGCTCAAGACTTTCGCGACGTCTGGGTGTTCGGTATACACAGCTTGCGAAGGTAAGACTGCCGGTATAATGAACCATCAAGTAAATAAGTATGACATTAAAAAAGTGCAATACGGACGGAAAAGTCAACATCGCACATCTTGACGTCATAGCACGGAAACTGTGATCATCTTGCTGTGGCTAAAAATGGCTTTAAATTTTCACGACCGAGTACATACTTCCTGCCAGTCTTATAAGGTAAAAATAATAGTAACTCACACAAACGTCATATATGTAAACCAATCAGGAAAGTCATTAATTTAGTTTTATTGAAATAGATTTGACAATCTAATAAAAAAAAGCAAACAAAAATACTTGAAAGACGGAAACTCCGACCACAAGGACTGATATCGTTTGGCTAATTTCATTTTTACGGTTTAGCGAATGCTTACAACCAACTTTTTCTTAGCAACTTATATCAATTATTGCAAAAAAGAACTCGTCTGCAAAAAAAGACTTACCTTCTTTTCCGTTCGTCATACTGACGTCGCTCGGCGTTAGCACGTTATTTGCATGGCGAAAATGATATTCTCGAGAAGTGTGTAAAACGTGCCGTTGGACGGGAACTTTCGGCTGTGCAAAAATAGTGGGGCTGGTAAAAGGAAAATAAATCTATTTTACCTGGTCAATAGCGTACAACATAGCCTCGACTCGGTGTATGCCAACTTGTTCATTCAATTCTCCGCAGAAGGTCGATCCAATTCCTTTCGCGTGAACAGGAAACAGGCCACCAAGAAATACATCGCCATCAATTACAGCCACTTCGGTTGAGGGTTGAAGCATTGAACCATCTGCAGATATGTTTCTGGCGGTGAAAGCCGTAAAGAGAAAACTAAGAAGATAGGCGAACCGAACAAACAATGCAGATTCCGTCGCCTTGATGATCTCCATGCTTGGTTGGCATCCGCTAAACCTGACAGTCCTTGTTGTTGCGAGAACGGGTGATAAAATTTCCTCAACGGAATCTGCAATTAAAACTAAACTAGTGAAGCCTGAATTTGCATCAAATGCTACAATAAGTGACACCTATTTAAATCTAAATTAAATGGACGTAATTGGCTCTATTTTACCTGCTTTCATCACTACGCATCCACTATAACTTTCACTTTGAGCCTATAACTTAGCAATGTTGAAAAAGTAATTATCAGCTTCACAATGTCTTCATGGTGTCTTTCGTGTTGTTGATAGTCACTGGTGCACACGGGGTTTGTGAATACGTCACGTACTGTCTAGAAACCATCGCTTAGAAAAAGGCGCAACGCAATCGCCAGCTAAACAAAAAAATTGTCTTCAAACTTGCGCAGACTACTTCTCAAATAAATTATTTTGACGCAAAGAATTTTTCTTTGTTCAAGGCAGCGTGGTTAAGTGATAAGATCCCGGCCGCAGTTTCCGTTGCCTACTCTGACGAGTAGCTGCTAATTATAAAGGTGTTCTATTTAAGTAGTCTCTTCTCATCTCGCCGGCGGCGTTTGTAAATGGCCAGCTGTTCTGTCCCCCACCATTTTTTCGGGAAGCGCTCAATAAACATTATCATGTTCTGTTTTTTTTATTGTCAATGTTGTTTGGATTCGACCGGCGGCAATCCATGATAAAAGGCCAGCATGTGTGATATGATACTATGCGTGGAAAGAGGGAAGGGCGACCCGTTATGTCAGAAATTCACTCGGCTCAAGCGATCCTAATAACAATTGTTGTACATATGGAACCAGCCAGTGAATAAAGCGGAGAAGGGTTGGGGGGGGGGGGGGGGTACTTCCAATTGATGAACTATTAGGGGTGTGCCGCTGGATGGGGTCGCATTTTCACTACTGGGTTGACTATAATGTAGTTGCATTTTCAACATTTTCACGGGACAGAGTCGCAAATTGTTGGGATTTTGGGGTCGTTGCATACCCGAGAATCAGAGAAATCAATGACAAATGTCTCAAACACACACGAGGTTGCTTTAGCTCGATCTTGCGCGTTGCTTTTCCACGGCAAAATAAATGGCGGAAGTGTCTGTTAATCCGTACGAGATATCACGCCAAAGTCACTCTCGATTTCCGAAATCATAGTAGAAATGCTGGCTTTACGAAAACAACAAAACAACTCAATGCAACAAGAACAAAGAGCACAGAATACAGGGGCACAATGATTCGAGACCGGTGGAAGTACTGGCTCGTTTAACTCGGCAGTGGATGAAAGAAAGAGTCATATGAATATTTTGATGGAATTGGTGAGCTTCAAACTGATTGTGTCAGTTCAAAAGCGCTCGCGGAATATGATATTGTTATCGGCATAACAATAAAATAAAGGAGTGATAATGGGACAATGACGTCGCGCCTGAGCATGCATTTTAACACTGTATTTGAGAACCAGAGCTAACAAGACACTCTATCTGAAGTAACACGAAGCGTCGTATGCTTAAAATAAACGATTTTCTTTAGATTGGTTTTACCGTTCTTGAAAAAGTCGGAGTCTACCAGATTTGGTATATGTAAAAAGTCTAGCATTGTAACGCAATTCACGTTTAATTTGAAAGACAGGGAAAGGAACGATCACTGAGGAATGTAAACATAATAACCATCATACAACAAAGAATAACATGAAATGTATGAGCTGATTTTAAGTCACTGGAACATTGAAGAAGTTGTTGTTTGGTTGCCCGTGGGTTTAATTGGAGTATAACAATCAAGTCAATTTAGAATGGAATTTGGATAAATGAATAATCTTCCCGGCTCAGTCAAGTGGTCGCTCGAGTATTTATATAAACACCACGTTGCAACATTCGGTGTCCTTACCGAAGAACATACCCTGCTCCTAGATCGTCTCCTACCTTTCAAACTCGCCCAGTCCAGTGCTTCACAAAATCTTTGCCTGTGCAATGCGGTGATGTGTCATAATCTTGGGCTTCCCGTGGATCTATGACACATCATTCAGTCCATCTTCATGGTGATCAAAGATGAGATCACAGCTTCTGGCATGCTTTTCTCACGAAGGATGTCCACTTCAGTTATCTGTCTACAGTTTTATCAGAAAAAAAAATATGACTGTAAATCAGTTGAATCTCAACGCTTTTCATTGAGCTGAAACATCTCGAGTGCTCGCCTTCGTTTTCTTTCTAAGTAAAACTTCGACTAAAAATATGAAGAATCGTATTTCTATGACATCAATTGATTGCGTATCAGTCAATATCCGCCTACCTCCTCTGGGGTCTTCGGCATGGAACGCCGACCCATCGTGTTTCTTACGTGTTGCCCACCAAAGTACTTCGAATTACGTTGTTTTAAGTGTGCCTTGAGAAGTGAAACAGCTTCAGTTGAAGGGAGAAATTCATGAGTGTACAACCGCTCACTCATTACTAATTTCTGAATATGACTGAATGAATGAACAATAACAATTTCCTGTTTTAAATTTAATGTAAATTTTTAGATGATTTTTTTTTTGTCCCCTCCCCCACTCGAAAAACCTCTTCGTGTGGTGTTGCCTTCAGCAAAAAGTTTCGTGTGACGTCACTTTTTCCGATGTGCGTAGCCCTGAAAGCCCGCAAAATAAAATTTGAATAATAAAATAATAATAACTTGACTTGTTTCCTGCGACTGAGTAGCTGTTGAGTACAGTTGACAAAGCTCCCGCTGTTGATCATTGCATTAGGTGAAGAAAAGCCTAGAATTACGCGGCATTTTAATTGAATTATGCGGACACTGCTTAGTGGTTGTGCGACTGCCGAGGAAGAAATTTGTCTTATTGGGCAGTCATCAGTTTGCAAACAATTTTGATAAAAGGCGAAATAATCGCCTGCGGCAACAAAGAAACTTCAACGACTCATAAGCAGCGCAAGTGAAGTGTCTTAACTGGGGGTGGGTATCAAGTATAATCTTCGCTGTTATTCTTTGAGTTTTCGCTGAATAAAATGCAGTAAACCTGGGACAAAGTGAGTTTTTCCTCTCTTTGTTAGGAACGATGTGGTATTTTCATCACGTTGGCATGCCTGATATTCTTGTTAAGGGCCAGGTCAAGGAGAACTGAGTATTCTGAACAACTTGATCTTTTCTCTCACAACCCTTTAGATATGGAAAAAATTTGAGTGTGTGGTGAAAAAGCTCTCTTACCAAGAAAAATAGTGACTGAAATACTTCACGTAAAAGTTTCACTATCCAGAACCATTTTCAAAGG
>NC_090873.1:46382424-46399924 GCF_036669935.1 Montipora foliosa
GCTGTGATTTTGCAAATGAAACACTCTTGCTCTGCCAATTTGATGTTTAGAGCTCATAATTAACAAAATTAAACAAAATTACCTAAAATAGCGTGACCTAGCCCCTTTAAGATCTGCTTTTCCCGCATGTTCAGTAAACCACGCAAAAATACCTTTCAATTAGGAGGCACTGTCCTTAATATCTGCATTTGATGTTTTGACTTAGAAAAGCATTTAAAGCAAAAGCACCAGGTTAAGCTCTGTTTTTCTTGATTCTAGGTTTCATGTACTTAAGAACTTTTTAAATCTAGGTAATTGCTTATCCATTGCTTCCATGAGTTCACTTGAACAAAGGTTGGCTCAACTTTGGCATACCAGGTCCAAAATAATACTTATAACAATACCTAATCAGAAATAATTATTGCTCAATGGAATAACAATGGTTTTTTATGTCTCACGCCATTGCAGTTCTGTATATGGAAGTCTACCCCAAGGATGGGCTCAACAATTGCCAGTTGTTTTTTCCCCAGTTTTAGGGTGCATGGTCGTAATATTATTATATTTTCTGACTTTTTAATGTCAAGGGTAACAATTTAAAACTTACAGGGTAGTGGATCCAGTGTTTTGCAACCCTCTTAGGGTAATTCCTTTAGGGCATAACTTGTTTTTATCACTCATATCTACATGCACAAGCTTTCATCACAAGCAACGTGTCCCAAAATCATGAACAGATTTAAATTTGTGATAATGCATTAAATAGCTGGATCAGTGGAGGATGCTTGACTGTACACATTATTCATTTCAGTGACTTTTTATTTTTCACAGAGCGTTGTCCTAAGTGTGAACACAACAGAGCTTACTTTATGCAGATTCAAACACGATCAGCTGATGAACCAATGACAACATTCTACAAGTGTTGCAGCTGCGGCCATCGATGGAGGGAATGAGTCATTTTATCATGATGATAACAGTGATCTTTTGTTTGGAGGAATTATTTTATTGACATTTATGCCCAAAGCTTTGGCTCGGCTTGTTAATTTAGTCCAGGACCAGGCTTTGAGAGAACTTGCGAAAACTGAGATGTGCTGGCACAGTTTGAGAAACAAGGAACTACAGAAGCAGAAAGGGGTGGTGTCTGAGAGAGTTTAAAACACTGACCCCCAGTTCATGGACTACCCCGATGGACTACCAAACAGACTACCCTAAAATAGACTAACTCTAGACTAACTCTAACAAATAACATTTCAAATGAGTACTATTGAAAGAACTGAATTTATTGTATACTTACATTGCATTACCTTGTTTATTTTCGTTTCCATGGTCAGATGCAACTAAATTCAGGAATCTTATGGGTTCAATTCCCACCCTGGTCAGAGTTTTTCTCTGTCCTTGTGTGGGCCCAATTCCATTAGTAGGGCTAACGCTCACATGGTTTACATCGGTGGAAAACTAGCTCGTCACATTACCCTCCAGGAATTGCACCTTTTTCGTTTCACTTACATGAAGTAATCGGCCATCACAACAATTATTGAAAGCTAAATGGGTGCTTAGAGTACTCGGTGTTGACCATCGCCGTTTAAAATGGATGTTTAGCCCTACAACTAGCACTAATTGTGACGCTGCTTACAACCAATAGTACTCACTTGAAATAGTATTAATGGGGTAGTCCATTTGGGTTGTCCATTGGGGTAGTCCATGGATGGGGGGTCAGTGTTTTCAACTCTCCCGGTGGTGTCCTCTTTTCTTGCACTTTTCTCACTATTTCTTTTTGTTCTGTTCCTTCTTTTGCCGATTTTTCTTCCACTCCAGAGCCTGATCCAAGGCTCTTGGATGAGGATTAATAATGTAAGTCATTGTAGAGTATCAATTAACATATAGTTTGCTTCAGACTTTAAGGCCGACATGATAGATACTGTAATCAAGAGCCCTAGGTGGTTCAGCGTGCATGTGTCTATGCACTATTTAAGGTATGTCTCTAAGCTGAAATGAAGAATCCAATTATTTTCAAACTGATCTAACTATTTAATTTCACTTTGATGTGACTCTGATCAAGTCTGAAGCAACGCCAATCTCTTTGTGAGATATCCTTCCACAGAAATGTACTGTAAGCGTTTTTACTAGTTCTTTTGTTGCATTCTTCATTGCCATGCATTAGTAGCAACAGGTGATCTCGACAATATCATCAGTATTGTGTGATGATGCCTCAAGTGCAGTGCGGACGTATGGGGAAACATACTTTCGTTTCTATTTATTCTTAATCCGTTCATTCCTAGAAGTGTGACTTGGGGCGTGTTCGATTGACCGTATTCCGGAATAGGAATACATGGACTAGAAGTTAGAAATCCTTCGTTTTTACGGAGATTCACATTAAAATTATCAAAAACTTGCTAAAATGCTATTTTAATTAAACATATCTTTATTATCCTTGTCGCTTCAAAAACGCCAGACATACCGTTTTAACTCATCACTCCTCGTATTCTTATTCCGGAATAGGGTCAATCGAACGCACCCTTACTAGATTTTACTCTTAACACCAGGCGATTCAGTTTACTCGTCATTGGCGGGCGGTTCAGTAGCCAATGGATTAACAACCTCTAAATTGAGGTTCGCATATCCCAAGGGCCGAATTGGGCCTTTCTGTAGCCTCTAAGCTCCACGCGTTGTTGCACCGTTGTAAGTTCATTCGCCCACACATCTCAAGAAGAAATTACATGTATCTAATTTACAAGATTCCTTCAAAATGCAGCGTTAAAGTTCACCAAACGGAACTTGCGAGTGATGTTTCAAAATTTCCAAAATATTCCTGCTTTCTTTCGGTTAAGTTACCTGTGTAGGCGAATCGACCTAATAAGGCGCAATCCCTTTTGGGGCAAAACGGCTTTATTGTGGGCGAATAGACCGGATACCCTTGCAGCAATCAGCAAATCGCCCGTGATATCATATGGGACTGTATGTGTTCGGTAGGGCCACATTCACTCTGAAGCCTATTTATCCTAGCCGCCCACACGCTAGTAGAGGTGGCGGTGATACCGGTGCAGTGTTTATTAGCCAATTGGGGACTGCTCATGACCTCTGTGATACCGGTAGCACATCGCCGGTATCGCACAACTCTTTGGTTTAAATCTCGTTAAAGCCTGAATTTTGTTGGTTTTCCTTTTGTTATTTCTGAATTGACATTCATAGCTGAGATGATTTGAAATCACAGCACACTATGAGGTCCAAGCACAAGCAGATGTTTATACGAATCCAGCTCTTTCTAGTCGAGCGAGTGCCAGTGATTCATTCTTGGACTGTGATCTCAAGACTACCAGCGTCTTCCGACAAAACAAAACTGTCTTTTCTAGTTGGAGCGGCCGTGATATTTTGTGTATAGTCTTAAGATATCCCAACAGGCATCAGCCATCTTCTTTAACTGTTCCCTTTGCGATAATAATCGTTTTAACAAAAGAAACAGAAGAAATATCCTTCTGAAAAAAAGCGTTTCGAACCTAAAGCGTCAGTATCCTGACTCGGGCCTTTATTTGTGAGCTGATGCGTTGATCCACTCCTTTATGTCCCTTTCTTTCTCCGTCGACAGAAATCTGTTTCGTCTCGCTGGTGACGGAAAACATTGAATACCGTTCTGAATGAATAAACAATCCGCTATCTTTTTTTGTGAATCACAGTTCATCTGCTCTTTATTACAGGCAGGTTTTCGTATTGCTGGCTTTGTAAGCGTTTTACGTGTTGGAGTCACTTTTATTCCAAATTTTTGTGTAGTCAAGTGGTGACAAGTTTCCTCCGAGCCTAGCCTCACTGTAGGCGTTCTTGGTGAAAATAGGTCGGAGCACGCTAGTGTGTTGGTTGCAGGAACATGTTCAGAAACCGTCGGAATCGATGTTGCCAAGATAATCGGTAAGTAAATGGAAGACGTTTCGTTTGATGGCCTACGAAGATGCCCAGAATCACTGTGGACATGTCTTCTTATGCTATTGGCCGCATGCTCTGCATTCGTCACCCAAAGCAACGGATTCATCTCTCTCATTAAACGGTAGCTACATAGCGGAGGGAGAGATGAATCAATAGCTGAGTCTTTTTGAAAACGAGACCATCGGTAACCCCTGTTATAGTCATAGTTCGGCATCACATGAGTAGTTTTTAAACATGGAAAATCTCAGTGCAATTTATCAATCCGGCGAAGCAAATCAAGTTTCCTGTTGTTATGTCGGACACTCAGTGATAAAACCTGTACAGTACCTAATCAGCGGTGAGAATTCAAACTCCACTCACGGCCAATATAAAATCGATTCGTTGCTGCAGATTAGCAAGCTTTGTCTTCCCTCGTTGTAATAACAAAAGCGGTAAATCTCGGGCATTAAGGAGTCTTTAATTTTATCTCCATTTTCATCCAACAATAAGTGCTGTTAATTCTGTATGTGGTGACGTCTCAGATTTTCGATATCGATAATCGGCTGGTTGCTTCACAATTCTAGCCATCTCAAGTTCGGGAGGGACAAATTTATGCATTCGAAATACCCGTGATACCCTTGCTTGATGTGAAAGCAAAAGGTTCATACAAAAAAATCCCATTTCAAATCGGACAAACAGAGATTTCAAGCAACCGTGGACAGCCGAAATATAGTACATTACTAAATCAAATCTAACATGATCGGCTCTTGCTCAAAATGTTTAGTTGGACAAATAGAAATATTCCAATATCTTCGAAAGGTAACTAATTGAATATCTCGTATATGCTAATGATTATTAATTCTTAAGCTAAAAGCTAACACGTTTTCACATCAAAGCAAAAGAAACTTATTAAAATGGAAAAGAAGTTGGGTAAAACGATAGACCGGACGTAATTTAATCTCGCGCCCAGCCTCTCGGACCGTCCTGCAAAGCCGGGTGACGTCAAAAACAGGAAGTAGGCAACTACAACTCTTGCATAAATACAGTGAATGCCCTATTACGATATGCATGGCTCAGTGCCAAGTCACTAAAGTACATTGCTAGTTTAGGTGAAGACAAAACATCCCTAAACACACTACCAAGAAAGTAGGCAATAAGCGGTCCTTATGTTTTGCTCGGTTCGGCTTACTGCTTTGCAAGAGATTTTGTGGTCTGTCATCAGCTGATATCAATTTGGCTTCAGGCAAATATCACGAGGAACTCATTAAGTCCTTTTTATAAGAGCATTTTTGGACGATTTGTAAACAAACTTACATTGAGCTGATAAGCAACCCCGAGAGTTCTACTCTAAACGAAGCTTTGTGCTTAATTGGTTTCCAGAAAAATAAGTACAGTCGACACAGTGATTTTCTTCTCAATTCTCTTCACTGAACTGATGAATGTTTCTGATTAACTGGTTCTAGATCAAAAGATCAAAGCATATTTTGTCCCAGTTTCGCATTCCTGACTGCCGGCTACACTTGGCTGTGAGCAAAACCCGGTACATGAAGCAAAAACAAAAGGAAGACTAGTGATCGAACAGGGCAAAAGCTCTCCACTCGGTCGGATTGAATGCCGAATCGAAAATCCCGGTCATATAACGATCGAGTTTCGTCATTGACAGAATACATCCACACAGCTACTAGACAATGCATCTGCAACGCTAACAAGTGAAAGGGAACAAACAAGTGTTTCTGGCAAGGTCAATAAGAGAAAATAATCACTGTTAGTTTATACTAGTGTTTGAATCGGTAAGTGCAGCAACTTTGAGCAAATTACATTTTGCAGGCTTTTACATCCAAGTAAGCTCGACATCGCAACTTAGATCTTCGTACGATGCAACACTCTTTCGCCTCTTTCCTCCTGTTGATATTTTTCATCTCAGTTGAACATATGTAATGGCATTTTTCAAAGTGCCGCGAGTGTTGAACTTGAACTTGGCCAAACAGTCAAAACTATTAAAAAACTCAAGTTTTCAACAATGGCGAGAACGCGACTATTGAAACCTTCCTGGGTTAGATTGAGACATATGTTATTCCCTAAAAGGCAAATCATCTCATATTACGGCGACTCAATCATGGAGGGTGCAAATTAAATCATCACGCACCTTTACTGTATTACGTAAGATGTTTTTAAAAATACAACCACACTTTTGAGTTTAAGGAACATGTTTCGATGTTTTCAAACATCATCATGAGAAACATCTTTCTTAAACTCAAAAGTGTGGTTGTACTTTTAAAAATATTAGTAACACTTGTGCTATCAGGACCATTACGTAAGATCTGTTAAAATGCGTGTGGTTTTATTATTTGCTTCGCTATAAGCCTCGGTCTTTTTTTGGTCGAACTTTTCTTGAGGTGAAAATACTTGCATAATTTTGCATTTGTGAAGGCAGTTAATATCCATGTAATGATACCTTGTTGAAAAGGGTGAGATTCTTCTCATACTCTCTGACTACTTTGCTGACTTGACTTTTGCTTTTTTGGCATGGCAAAGAAACGTTGAAAGCAGTCAGGAAGTATGAGAAGAATCTCACCCGCTTCAACGAGGTATCATTGCACATTTAACTTGCATAATTGTTTACGCAAAACTGTGTCCACGGAAATAACAACTATAACTCTCCACTGAACACTTCTAAAAAGGGATGTTTATTAATTAGGCAAAGTGCGAAGAATATTCCTTTTCGCCCACTTCATCCCATTTCGTGTCTCTAGAGAATAGAGACATTGTAGCTCGTCGGCATTAGTGAAATCGTAGTCGAGCCTAAGATAAGGGGAAGCGAGACTGACAGTTTTACGGCGTTCATGTAGGAATCAGAGACATCCAAGAAACACGACTAATCTTGATCTAAAGCAAATACTAATGACAAAAATACTTTTCGTTGTATGCATGTCCGGTCGAATATATCTGCTCGAATCGATTTGGATTTGTTAAAACTGAGCTTAGAGAGGAAGTCTTAACCATGCAGCCCAAAGTACTTCAAATTGACATGAAATACGACTAAAAAACTTGATATGCTTCCCTTATTTGTTATGAACAAATATCATAATTCAACATTTTTTCGACACTCTATGTTTTCCTTGTAAACCCCATGAATCAGTGCTTGTTCCGAATTCTTAAAACTTCTCAATCTGGGCTTCGTTTGACGACCTAGAGATAAAGAATTGCATTGACATGCACAATTGGTGAAAAAAGTGATAAGAGAATCCCGTAGGCTGCAATTAGAGTGGCAAAAATAACACAGAAACGTGAAACTGAATGGACCCATAATGGGAGTTATTTTTCAGTTCATAAGTTTATATCTAGCATCTTTGGTCCTTTTTTATTGAGAAATTGCCTACATCCGTCTCAATTAAAACAAGATGAAGTTCACTGAAAGGGAATTTGTAAGCTCAGCGTTCGTATGCCGCTGAAAAAATTAAGGGAACGAAGCGTTGTTAATGATTTTTCCATATTTTAACGATGCATGACGGATAACTTGTGACGGAAAACCATGTGGATTTTTAGAGACACCGACAAAATATTACACAAGCATCTCTAATTTCTCTGTAAATATTGGTTTAATTCTTGGGAATAAATCAAAAATATGGTTGAGCAATATTGAGAAAAAGACACCTTAAATGTTATTTTAAAAGGTTACGCTGGTATCAGCTTTCGTCGTCTCACTCAGATATCACAGATATTTTTGCCAAATTGAGAATATCAAGCATTCCACAAATCATTTGACAGGGGAGTGGAAAACAAGCTGCGGTATTTGTTGATTTTGTGCGAGTATATACGGCTGTTATCTTGTATTAACACCGATACAAGTCCTCGTTTTGCGAGTTACCCGTCCGTCACAAACGTCATCATATTGTAATTAACTAAACAATCTTTCAAGTAGGAATTTGGAAGTTATCCGTATCCAGAGAGAAACTGTTTAAGAGGACGGATTGGCGGACACTGCTGGGGAACCGGTAAAAGGAAGGAAATGGCTGCTGCCGATTCACTTTTCACCAAAACCCGGTATGTAATACTCGTAACTGTGTAAGCTAGGACCAGCGAAACAGAACAGAAGAACAGGATCTGATCTGCAATAGATAAAGATTATCTAAAATTAAAAAGAGCAAGGCTGATTGAACGGTATTTATATAAAGCCAGTACTGATTTGGAAAGGCACTGTCTTTTTCAACAGGGTTTTACAAGCAATAATGTAATATATGTACAGTACTTGCTTAGTGTTGATCTTTCTACTAACAGCTCCTGCTACAACGAGCTGCGGAAACAAACCGCAGCAGACGACCAACGGAGATCAAAGTTCGTTAGACCACCATCGAAAATAGAAGCAATTCACTCCGACGGCGTGTTGTGCACTTTTATTTTTGGTTTCTTAGTTCCGAGGTCTTTGAAATTAAATTCCAGCTTAAAAACATTTGGGAGTTTCCTACTAGTCACCTTGTTGAAATAATGGTTTGCCAAAAATTAAGAAAGGAAATAACTGCGGTATTGTGTCAAGAGTTAGTAGAGTCAACAAAATGCCAATTGCGGCGGAATTCGCAACACTACGAAAGCCGGAAGGATTACAACAGGCTCTGATCAATAGCACATAAGTGTGGAAGTGGCACACCACACCAGTTTATTTTAACGTTATTTTCTTAGTAACAGAAGAGCTGAGTAATCTGCAGTAAAATTTGACACAGTGAAGTGGCTATTAATTCTATCAGGTCAATTTAGAGGTCATAAATGATTTGACAAAATGTCTCGAAAAACTCGAGAAACTTCAATATATACACAATGTTTTTATTCCCTATTCTATCCCGTTGTGTTTGCCAATTGTTCTCTGAAGGAATAGAATGTTAGAAATAGCCTATCCTAGCTCATTTCCCCCACTTTTTAGCTCGATTGATATTTTGTGGTTTCAAGTTACTCTATAGAACTTGCTAGAAGGTTGTAAATGAAATGGGTGCGTCTGTTCAAGCTCCACTCTCGTTTGAGCTCAGAGGATAATTTACACAGAGTGTGTGTTACGTAAGGAAGTTATTGTGAATAGATACTGAAAAAGGACAAGTGGACCAATGGAAAAATGAGTGTCGAAAAATTAGAGGCTTTTGAAAGCAATCCACTTGACGGCGTCTAATTGAGGAGTATGCAAAAACTGACTAAGTATGAGGTCATCATTCCTCGTGCGTCTTATCAGTTTCGCTGTAGTTTTCTTGCGGTTTAAAACCTTTGTTTTCATCTTCTATGTGAGTTGAATATCTGATGGTAATGCAACTATTCAAGCGGTTATCTTAGATCGTAACTGAATAAGTGTTTACACAATAGAAGCTGAATCCATGGCTCATCGTGATTGTCTCTCGAAACACTCTCAAGTAAGATTATATCAGTTTTTCTAACTAATCCGGATTCTAAACAGAGCTTGGAGCGTTCAGTTTGCGTGTCAGTTGCGCAAGCCATTTGTCTGTTGCTGTGCCACAAGGACTGGCATTGGCTTTCATAGGACTGTGTTTTCCATTAGCAATACATTATATGTGTGTATATCCCTCCCTATGCAAACACATTTGACACTCTGGCATCCCTATTATGTCAGTAACAGTAAGTGTATTTTAAGTACCAACACTGACTGACCAGGCGATAAGGCACAACGAAAACAACAAGAGTTATTCAGGTGGGGTGTTTCTTTTCACTGAAGAGGTCAAAAATCGCTATGTGCGCAGACAGTCTTTGCGATGAATCGAATTTCGAACGAAACTTTAAGTCATCTATCGTGAAGTCATCGCAACAGCAACGCCGCCCCTCGTCGCAAAGCGAATAAAATTTAAAGACACAGGACTTCTATTGTAGAGTCAAGGTACTTCGGCAAAATAGAAATTCGGTTTCGTTCTAAAGAGGCACTTGTATGAAACCGATCGATGTGTAATAGATCTAAATGCCTCAGTCGATAAGTTACATGATTCTTTACTACTTCTTTGTGTCTTTTACGTATTCGTGAAGCATTTACTTCTGTTTGTGTGGTCATTGGTGCAAACAGGTTTCCTGAAGGGAGAAAAGTGTTGCCAATAAAGACCAAATCTAATTAGGGTAAAGCACCCAAATTACTCACTTAGTTTTAAGAGGCTTTACGTGATAGAATGAAGGAGTGTCTTAACGCAAAAAGAGTTGAACCCTGTTCATTTTCTCATTTCTCCATTCCCGCACGTACGCCGCTTAAATTCAAGTGTTTAATGCCGCGTCAAATTTATATGCTCGCGAGAGAAATTTTCGATAAAAAGGACCAAGTCAGTAGAATGAGCTGTGTCATAATTAGAAGGAAAAAGGAAGCCTTATATGGAATATAAAATGCGCACGGCTGAAGAATTACAACATTTTGATCAAAATATAAGCCGTTAGATTTTCTAAAGCTCTGAGGGACTAAAAAGCCTGGAAAGGAGACTACTCTACTATAAATGAAATGAAATCATAAAAGTTAATTAAAAGTACTAGATTTTAATTGAACGGCTTTGTCAGCTGCGGCACTGCATCTTTGTCGTGAAAGAAACAAGTAGCAGCAATTCAGTATTTCAAAAACGATTCCTCTCAGGTAAACTCATTTTGTGACCTTCTGCCAGAATGTTCGCCAACTGAGCAGCACCTTTTTTTTGGCCCGGGGCCTCGTTGACTCCGTCATCTTTGTTGTCAGTCGCGAAAAGACAGAGCCTGGGTTCAAGAGCACATGTAGCCACCTTCAGATGATAATTTTAACTTTGTTCGTCCAGTAGTATAGCCGCTCTCATTTTTGTTCTAAAGCACAGTTACCGTTAGAGGGACAACCTTAAACACAAGTTTTGTCTTTTTGTTCAAACAGAATGGCAACAAAGGAAATGCGCTTTTTTTCTGGTTAATATTTCGCAAGACTCTCTTTGGGAAAGAGCCTGAAGTGAATTGTTAAATTAACTATAGAAATTGTAGGAACCATTTAGACAACCGCCTCCAAGGGCAGAAAGGTTTCTTTTGAGACACATGTCATAGGTCTGAATGTTGCTTGCAACCTTTCTCCTGCTGGAAGTGTATCTGTTTCACGTGACTTTAATACGAAAATGTTGCACCATCTTATGAAAGGCATCACTGAACCAATGGAAACAGAGATAGAAATTAAAATGTAGAAGAAAGCGAAAATGGGTACTTTTGCTTGAAAAAGAGATTACAATTAATGTCGATTTGGTTTAAGCTGAACACAGACTTTTGTCAGGGGCATTTCAAATGTCTGTCACACCTGATTTTTAAGGTGTTGAATATTAAAAAGGGTCACAGTTTCAATTTTCTTCTCAAGTATCTCAATTATTCTGCTTCCATGACCCTCTCCATCAAACCGTCAGAGCAGAATCAACAAAGAATTTCCGGATTGTACGCCAGGAGGAAAGTCATGATTTTTAAGGGTATTTGGCGTCATTTGAATTAGACACACAACGGGACTTAAACATATCAAGAGTTTGTCGCTGACGGGGTCTGGGTTTTGGCGGTTGCGTCATCACCCGTCAAATCTAATCCATTTGCGCTTAATTAAATCAACTTAAGTAAGCGCAAATGAATGATATTTGCAACTGCGCTTCACTGATTGGGGAGACAAATAGGAGAATCTTTGTTTACATTTTTTGCCTCATTAGCATAAGTCCATCCTTTCTTAATCCATATCAGCTAAAAAATGATCACTGAATATTGAAAGTGCGTTGCATAATGAGTTATCTCTGAAAATTTGAGCGGAACTTACCAGATAATTTCTGAGTAATGAATGATGCTTTTGAAATTGGAAATTTTGCAAAGAATGTAAGGGCTCATTAGTGACTTTGATGACTAATAACACGCTCGTTATCAACGCTAAAAGGCTTACAATCGGACATTTAACAAAGTTTAACACGTTCTTTTATCTTGTACCGCTGTATTTAGTGCGTCGCGATATTTAAGATTTCGGGGAGGGGGGGGGGGGAACTCCCATATGAAAAGAGTAGGGATGCTCGTCGTCTCGCTTAGGGGTGTAAAGTTCGGATTTTGGTCTCACTTAGGGTGTTCTGGGCAAAACGCCATCATACGTAGATCTATGTAGCCGTGAAGGTCTCCGTTAGGGTTGCGCGCAAGGAAAGATAAAACATGTATTTAATACGTTTTAAATATGGTCTCTTTTCGGAATCAAAAAAGCCTGACTCACTCCCAGGTTGGTCTCCTTTAGGGGTTCAATTCAAAATTTTCGACGAGCATCCCCACCCCGGTATAGGTGAAGTCCCCCCTCCCCCGCCAGGCTGAATACCTCAATTAGGTAACATGGAAGACTACGATGAAAGCGCGCAGGCATATTCAACGGCTGATCTTATGGCAGAGCAATAGAAGGACACGAGGGTTAGGGTTAAAACATTTAAACAAAGTGGTAATCCTAATTTATGTAGACGTCATCACATAGTCACAGGTCTGATACTATCGTTTATTGTTTCTTAATTGAATTATTGTTGGCCAAGGTCACGTGTCTGTCTATAAACGTAATACCCAATCAAATTATAAGGAGCACGTTGATAAGTTATTAGAGACATTGACCACCTTTTAAAGTAGCGGGTTCGGTTGAGAATTTGTGGTTTCGGCTGAGTGGCCATAAGTGATGGTTTTCATTAAACCTACGCCTATCGTGTAGTCGGGTATCCTTCGCAGCCGTTTTTTTGGATGTCACGCAAGGCCCCCACCAAAGAAGCGAGTCGCGTGACGCCACGCCCCAATAGCGGTTGAGAAAGCGACTACCTATCGCGGGATGTTCGTAAGAGTAGAAACCTAGCAGATTTGAAAATGTTGATGCATTGCTAACCTAAGAGAAGGCTCGCAATCTACCCTTTCACCTTTTCACTGGCCTCGAGCAAAGATCTTACAAGCTTTTGTTAATTTCGTTCTTTCGTTCGAGCTCCCAATTTATAAAAGTCATCTAGAGCACTACTTAGTTTAAACTAAGTTTTCACTGACGAAGAATATCCCCAATTACAGATTCGGACAAATACTGATAGAATATCCAGCAACTTGCAAAAATAGTTCCTTTAGCGATTCCAGCACACGGCACTGAATAGCTCGGGTTCTTGCTGTTTGTTTTTAAGTTTTTTTGTGAATCATTTCAAATAAATAAATAAATAAATAAATAAATGGAGGCCAGTTGAAGAAGTCTCAATAAAAAAGAAAAAGAAGTTTGATTCAACCTTGAACTGGTAAAGGCTTGTCATGACAAATGACAAATGGCCATTACAAATGACCATTTTAAGCGAAACTTCAGCCACATGTTTTCCGACAATTGATGTGTTTAATTTCGTTGAAGTTTTGTTTTGACCTTTAGGGTTCATTGTTATAAATTACTCTAAATACTGGCTGCGACAAATTGACTGCCTCAGAGTAAATGGTCGTTCTCCCAGGGCTTGATAGGTTTGTTGATTGAGAAGTTCTTTACTTTTTATTACCGAGAGTAAATGTGTGCTAAATAATTTCTAGTAAATGCAAGTAAGTAGTGTAGTCAGAAAGACGTCTTTCTTGGCATGGGTTCTATAACTAATGGAAACAAATAGATGTACAGTATAAACAATGAATTTTAACCTAAACACAGTACAACAGCGTCTTTGTAGACAAAACTAATGACTACCGATAGGTTGAGCTAAATAACTTAATCGGGTTGTAGAGCGGCGTAGGTTCGAACACCGACTGGACAAACACTCCAGTATCTTTGAATAACTGAGGAGGAAATCCCGCCTTTGTAATAACGTCTGAAAATGGTTATACTCTCCAGTCATTTCAGATAAGGAGCTATATCTCACTGGAGCTGTTTGAGACGTCTAAGAACTCCCACACAGTTGAAAAGAGAGTGCTACAATTGTTGATGATGAGATTGAAGTGAGATAATTGACTCCGTGGTGTTCGTTTTGCAGTTAGCAAGCAAATACTAAAGTTAGAAGAAAAACGCAGAGCATAAACGATGAGAAGACGGAGGACAGCAACACTCATCAAGCCACAACCGAAGGTTTACATACTTGGCAAAGATGGCGTTGGGAAATCAGGTCAGTTTGTCTTCAAAGCAAGCTCCAATAACGCAAGTGTATCAGTTTACAAACACGAATAAGGCAATCACTTGAACAAAAGACACCTTTGTTGTTTAGTCGCCTTTTGCATATTGTTTTCCCAATACAGATCATATGACGGTATGCAGGAAATTTGATCCTTTTTCTTGTTTATTGGAGAGCCTGAAGTGCACGCGACCATCTAAATCTAAATCTAAATATCGTTTTGTCGGCAAAAATCCTCTATGACATCACGCCAAATCTAAAATAATGATGGTCAATGATAAATAAAACTATACTAAAATATACAAAAGAATAATGAAAGCTAAGACTAGTATTTAAAAGCTATTAAAAACTACTGGTAAAAGTTAAACTACAAGAGTTTGCTTTTAAAGGTATGGAGGGATTGGCTGGAAACAGTTTCTTCTGGAAGTTTGTTCCATTCAGCTATTGTCCTTGGGAAGAAAGACAATCTAAAAATATCTTGATGTCCTTTCGGCTCAATAGGTTTAAAATCATGGCTTCACTGAGTTCTCCTTTCTCTGCTTGTTATCAAATAGTCCCCCCAGTTCCCATCTAGCAGGCCGTGGCACATTTTGTATATAGTAGAGAGCCTTGCGTGTCTTCTCATTGTTACAAGTGTGTCCCACTGTAGGTCTTGCAGCATTTCAATCACACTCGTTGTTCGATCGTGATTTCCAGTGACAAAGAGGGCTGCTTTCCGCTATACCCTTTCTAGAGTGGCTTTATCTTTCTGGTAGTGTGGGTCCCATGTCCTACAGGCATACTGGAGTTTTGGTCTCACAAGTGTCGTATACACGGTTTCTTTCACTGACTTTGGAGAGTTCCACAGGTTTCACTTGAAAGTCCCAAGACCAATAATCATCATCACCATCATCGTCGTCATCTAATGCGTGACTTTGAAAGAAAATACCATCTCGAGCATTATCACACGATTCACTTAATTAAAACATAAAAAATGAGGGAGGTCTATAACGCTCAGGGTTTCTCATTTATTGCAACAGGTGAAGTCAACGATATTTTTTGCTATAAAGACCTCTTGTTATTTGCCTTGTTCAGAGTTGTTATTGTTGTGTAAGTTTGAGTCGATTGATCGGTTGAGGTGTTTTCTCCTTCGACAGCTCTTCTTGTGCGGTTCATTACAAGGCGATTTATTGGAGAATACGCAAGACTGGGTAAGTCAGAGGCTAAATTTCTACACAAGGTGTTATAACTAGGCACGAGTCGATGACAGACAAGGTCGAAGCGTGATACCACCAAAGGACGTCAATTCTAGCTAATTCTTAGCTCATTAGTTTTCTCAGAGGGGTGCTTAAGTCCCCAACAGAAAGAAAAATATAGTCATTTCATGACGTCATTTGGAAAAGGACAGTACACTATAACAAATTGTAAAACGCAGATGCGGACGTGCTGAATTATTGCTTTTGCTCATGTTAGTAACCCGGCAAGTCGTTTTCGTCCATTTTATAGTTTTAACTTAAGTCACCTTTAGCTAAGTTAGAAGACATTACTTTGTTTCGGTGGACAGGCGAAGAGCAAACGTACAAATACCAAGCATGACACTGAGCTTAAAATGAACAGACTGATTTTAGGTTAATATTTGCAAGGAGATCAAAAAGTTCCAAATTGTAAAGCAATAGTAAATAATAAGGAAAAATCCATTAAATAAACTAGCATTTAAATTGTTTTTGAGCAATTTCAGGTTATTTTAAGTTATGACATGTCCTAAAATGACAAAAGAAAAAAGATGCAAGAGTTATGCATTCCCTGCACGTGCTGAATTGAAGATATAAATTCCCTCGTGGCACTATCAAATAAGATGTAAATTTTTACAAGTCTTTAAGGCGAGGCTTGCATAGACCTTAACGTGCCCCTGTGACGAAAATACCAATTCTTATGTTCCTACGGATTTCAAAACTATGTTAACTAAACACTAAGCGACCAAAGTTTTAAGGCTTGATTTAAAAAGGCACCTGTATTTTCCTATTAAATGGTGCGCCATTACTAACTCTAGGGTCGTGTTCTACTGGGATCAATCGTTTTTAGTTGGTTGGGTTGGTTGGGTTTTTTTAGTATTCTATTCGGAAAAAACCGTTTTCGGTTGGTTCGGATGATCAACTTTTTCAATCGACATCAAACTTGGTTCAAAAGGTTGAAAAAGCATTCGCAGCGACCGCTGTCGTTTACGCGGGGCATTTAAAGTCGGCCGCAGGCTCCTGCCGAGTTGCTTTCCCTCAACTTGTCAACGCAGAGAAGTCTGGTAATGACTATTCCCAGGAGTTGACGGAGTCGGACGGTTGAAAAAATGTGCTATTGGAAAACCTAAACCGGTTCAGGTTGAAACGGTTGATTCCTATAGAACACGACCTAAGTTCTTGAGAGAGCTAAATCGAGGAGAAAATGACATCAAAGTATAACTGGTTTAAGAATGCAATGCGCCTGTACGCCGCAGAATTAATATGCATCACGGGATTTTTGGGCTTTCAGACTCTACTCGCTTTTGCATATAAAATAAGCTGCATTCACACGCTGAAAATTTAAGCTAGTGAGCCTTTGACGTCACTTTTCCCTGGATCCAACCCTCTGGGGCTCAATCGGTCAGTTTTGAACGTGAGTAATGGCGGACCGCGAAATATACAACTTACGCCCAAAGTAAACTGCCTTTGGACAAAAATCAAAACTCAAACTTTTGCCAGTCAGTTGTTAACCAAACACGATTCTAAAATCTGAAGAAAAAAGGAAAAGATTTTTTGATCACAGGGGCACTTTAAATAAGAAACTATTGAAAAAAGAAAATTGCGCTTACACATTATTACACGTTTAGAATCCTGAGGGACTTGTCCAGATCCCATTTTCTGTTTGCTTTTTTTCACGGTGTTTTAACAACATTTTTACAATAGTTTAACAATATATTTTGGTGTTTAACAATATTAAATAAATATGAATGAAATATTTGGTATGGATACTTTGTTTTTCAGAGGATTGTTATAACGTTCATGTGGAGATCGAAAATGAAGATGTAGAACTACAGATTGCTGACACGGCTGGAGAGGTACGGTCTATTTGTTGCTTAAGGTGAACTCGAAAAAATGTTTCTTTTTTTTATCTATATCCTTTTTAGTATACTTAGAAGGGCAGTGCAGTCCAGATGTTTGGGCGCTTTCCTTGAAATCTGCACATCCAGGGTTCAAGACCCTCTCTGACTTGTTGAATTTGTTCCTGGTAATCTGCGGCTCGTTCAACATCTCAGTTTCCCTTGTAATATAGCCAACTGGTTTGCCTCCGTCCAGTTGGGATTCTTAACAGTTGCTGTTTTTATTGTTGTTGTTGTTGTTATTGTTGTTGTTTCGTTGATTTCGTTTCATTGGCCCTGAAAAGCCCCTATGAAGAAAAAGGCCAATTAAGTATGTATGTATGTATATATATTGTTTTTTATAAATTTTTATTTTCCCGCTACGGCAACCCCTCGTGTGTACAGAATTATTTGATGAAAATTTTCAACTTTTCATCCGTAACATTTGACTATAGTGTGGTCGTAGAAACGA
>NC_090873.1:46414924-46424924 GCF_036669935.1 Montipora foliosa
AACTGATCGAATATCATGGACACAACTGATCGAATATGAGGGGCACAACTGATCGATAAATCAGTACAACTGATCGAATATTAAGCACACAACTAATCAATAAAACCGTACAAGTGATGGAATATCAGGAACACAACGGATCGAATGTAAGAGACAACTAATCGATAAATCAGTAAAACTGATAAAATATGGAATAAGTGACTTGCAACTGATCAAGTAATGCTAATTACCCAACTATAAAGGTCACTTAGGTGAAGAGAGTATGGACTAACTTACGGCGCGCCATAGATTTTGGCAAATGAACTTGAAGATAAATGGGCATATTGTAAAATCTGGACTGGATTGGATTTGTAAAACATGGACTGGAATTGTAAAATCTGGACTTGTAAAAGGAGGATTGTAAAACATGAATTTGTAAAACATGGATTTGTAAAAGGTGGATTTGTAAAACATGGATTTATAGAAACATGATGGCATTGTTCGACTGCTTATTTGTTTATTTCTCTGTCTGTACCCTTTTAATTTTAATTATTCTACTTTATATTATTTTCATTTTATTTTAACGCATCACATTTAAATAAGTACTCAAAAAAATTGTTTGTGCATTGTTGAGTAACATTATCATTTGAAAATCGTTAAGAATAATCGAGAAGTACGAGAAGCACTCGCTTACGGCAAGTAAGCATTCTCGGCATTCTCTCGTGTTCCAAAAAAAAAAAAAATTCCTCGTGGTTATATTTAACTCAACAATGCATTCACTTACCTTTGATGATGAAATGACAGGGTTCTTGGAATGTTTTTGAAATTCTTAGAAACAACACTCTTGAAGAAAGTGTGCTTGGCCTCAAATCGCATTGTCCAAATGTTCCGTGCTGGTCCAAATCTACATTTAAAAATGGCAGCTGTTATTTATTTTGCACAACACTCAAAATGAACAAAAAGTCACGGCTCCAACCATTAGGTTTTGAAAGGAAATGGAAATTCATAATCACCTGGCTATGTCATCTGGAATGTGGATGATATAGTGCACTTTGGGAATGATTGAGGCATCAGGGTAGAGTCTTTTGAAGAGGGTATGGTGTTTCTCAATCAGAAATCGCAAGTAGGGAATGTCATCTTTCCGGATGGCTGGAGCAGTACAGATTTGGACAATATTCCAAAGTTTCAGAAGGCAATGCCACTCTTCCATGTCCAGATTGACTTTGTCCCCAATTATTATGGGGAGAAAGCAAGAAAGACACTACATTTGGGATGCTGTAACATTGAAAAAGCAGACCACTGATAACAATGAAATACTGTCACTGCAAGTTTTGTGTACACCAACTACAACTTGGTACTACAACATGACTTGTATACAAAACACTTCCACATTTTTTTTAAAATCTCTAATTACGAAGTTAATGGCTGCTAAACTAAAGTAATGTGTACTGAGCTTATGGTCAAAGAAAATCCATCATGTTTTCAATGGGTGCATGTTTCTGTTGCAAGAAATTGTGTGCATTAAAAATGCATAATGCAGTTGTAAGGAAAAGAAACTAACCACTCTGTTTTAGTTTAGCATCCTCCAAAGCATTCAGTGTCTCCCTGGCAATTGGCGTTGGTTTGTCTTTGCTATGCATGTAGCCATAGTTGAAACTTTCCAGTCGGTGGTTTAGCGCTTTAAGAGTCAGGCCATGTTTTTCATCAATGAGCACCTTAAAAAACTGTTTGGTCTCATAAGGCACAACTCCCTCAAAACGAATGTGCATGATTTCTTCAGGAAAACACTGGCATACATCAAAGTTAGCCACTCTGTTCATCACACTGAGCTAATTAACTCCATACGTGGTGGAAAATGTATCTCGAACATGAGGTGCATTGTCTGGATCCTCAATCATTTCACAGATTCGCAAGGGATCTGTCAGGTTTCTTGCCTGAAATTCTTCTGCTCGAAACTGGAAAAATGATTAATTACTGAATGAGACAATGATGCAATCCTTTAGGGCTAAAAAAGTCATGAGATGTATCTCTTGCAAACTTCTTCATTTCATTTAAGACTACTCAAAAGTAGAGTGCATAACAAAATGTCTCACTTTGAGATAACTAAAAGGTTAAATGAGTAGCTTCATACAACATGCACATTTTCCCACATTAACTACAGTACATGTTTTAGGGATTTATTACCTTTCTTCTAGTTTCTTCTTTTGTACCCATGCAGTGTCTGCATATTCGAAGTGCCCCACCAACACCCTCTTTAAAACAACGGACAATTGCTTCCCAGTGCATCGCCACTCCATAGCAGAAGGCCTCCTCGTAAGTATCTGTCTTGACCATGAACCTTAAAGCAATGTCCCTGTTCCTTTTTACATCAAAGGGGAAAGAAAGTAACAATGTTAGTTGCATGTCATGTCAAGTAACAATGAGTTTCTACCACAGACTGATTTTTTCTGCAATTGCTCAAGATTAAAACCTGCCAGTTCATCTCGACAAATCAACACATTTATCACATGAATCAATTAAGGTTCTTTGTATGTTGAAAATGTTATTTCTCCTTTTCAAAAAACAGTAAACATTATATAAACTATTTTCACGCTTTGGCAAGTTCATTGAGTTCTTGAGTAAAGGGTAACAACATTTTGTCAATGCCATGCCTCTTCATGTCCTGTGTCTTTGCTATACCAATAAGTTGGATGTTTCGGATTGTGGAACGGTACATGTGATGGATATTCGCCAGTGGATAATAAAACACACCTGAAAATATAAAATGTGCCTGTTTGAGGAATGTGGTGGGAGGCGCGGTGGCCTCATGGTTAGTGTGCTCGACTCTGGATCGAGTTGTCCGGGTTCGGGGCCTGGCCGGGGACATTGTGTTGTGTTCTTGGGCAAGTTGGGCAAGACACTTTACTCTCACGGTGCTTCTCTCCACCCAGGTGTATAAATGGGTACCGACGTAATGCTGGGGTACCGGCGTAATGCTGGAAGTAACCCTGCGATGGACTAGCATCCCATCCAGGGGAAGCATAAATACTCCTAGTCGCTTCATGCTACGGAAACCGGAGATAAGTGCCGGCCTTAATGATGCATGCATGTAGCTCTTTCAGCTATTTTTTTGCAATATGCAATTTTTGGCAGTTTTGTATATTAGCAAGCATATTCTATTTTGTGCACCCAGATTGCATGAGTGTCAAATGTTGATTTAGCACAGGAAAAATCTACGAAGTTTTTCCTAGTATGAGAGTGGCATAAAATATTATAGTATTTTTTCTCCCAGTTTAAGTGTATAAACAATTGAAATGTTTCGAAGGAAAAGGAGTGTGCGAAGCATGCAAGTGGGTGAACACGCATAGGTGCAAGGCAAGCTGTATTTAATGGTGTTTTACTGCAAAGATGTTAACTTAGATACAAGTCCAAATTCTGTGAAGTTGTACAGGATGGGTATTTGAATATTGTTGTATATAAATTCTTTTTAAAAGGGCAGTAAACCATTTGTGGACAGCTGCCGATGTTTTGTGCAAATATTTATGTAAATGTTATAGTTTGGGGTGAATGGTAAAGTGTGTTCTGAGAACACAACTTAAGATGTGCTTTGTTACACATCAAGAAGTGTGACAAAACACATCTTTCTGCAGAACACACCTGAAAGTGTGTGAAATTTAGGACAAGTGCAAAACACAACTTAAGGTGTGTCTTGGGAACACACCAAGGTGTGTTTGGCAGGCTCACCAAGGTGTGTTTGGGTAACACACAAAAAGGTGTGTATTTATACGCAATTCTATGTGTGTTGTTTTGAAGACAAAAAAAGGTGTGTTGCAGTAACACACCTTATTTAAGAGTGCATCTAAATCTAAATCTAAATATCGTTTTGTCGGCAAAAATCCTCTATGGCATCACGCCAAATCTAAAATAATGATGGTCAATGATAAATAAAACTATACTAAAATATACCAAAGAATAATGAAAGCTAAGACTAGTATTTAAAAACTATTAAAAACTGCTGGTAAAAGTTAAACTACAAGAGTTTGCTTTTAAAGGTATGGAGGGATTGGCTGGAAACAGTTTCTTCTGGAAGTTTGTTCCATTCAGCTATTGTCCTTGGAAAGAAAGACAATCTAAAAATATCTTGATGTCCTTTCGGCTCAATAAGTTTAAAATCATGGCTTCCCTGAGTTCTCCTTTCTCTGCTTTTTATCAAATAGTCCCCCCAGTTCCCATCTAGAAGGCCGTGGCACATCTTGTATATAGTAGAGAGCCTTGCGTGTCTTCTCATTGTTACAAGTGTGTCCCACTGTAGGTCTTGCAGCATTTCAATCACACTCGTTGTTCGATCGTGATTTCCAGTGACAAAGAGGGCTGCTTTCCGCTGTACCCTTTCTAGAGTGGCTTTATCTTTCTGGTAGTGTGGGTCCCATGTGCTACAGGCATACTAGAGTTTTGGTCTCACAAGTGTCGTATACACGGTTTCTTTTACTGACTTTGGAGAGTTCCACAGGTTTCACTTGAAAGTCCCAAGACCAATACATCATCATCACCATCATCGTCGTCATCTAATGCATGACTTTGAAAGAAAATAACATCTCGAGCATTATCACACGATCCACTTAGCAAAAACATAAAAAATGAGGGAGGTCTATAACGCTCAGGGTTTCTCATTTATTGCAACAGGTGAAGTCAACCATATTTTTTGCTATAAAGACCTCTCGTTATTTGCCTTGTTCAGAGTTGTTGTTATTGTATAAGTTTGAGTCGATTGATCCGTTGAGGTGTTTTCTCCTTCGACAGCTCTTCTTGTGCGATTCATTACAAGGCGATTTATTGGAGAATACGCAAGACTGGGTAAGTCAGAGGCTAATTTTCTACACAAGGTGTTATAACTAGGCACGAGTCGATGACAGACAAGGTCGAAGCGTGATACCACCAAAGGACGTCAATTCTAGCTAATTCTTAGTTCATTAAATTTCTCAAAGGGGTGCTTAAGTCCCCCACAGAAAGAAAAATATAGTCATTTCATGACGTCATTTGGAAAAGGACAGTACACTATAACAAATTGTAAAACGCAGATGCGGACGTGCTGAATTATTGCTTTTGCTCATGTTAGTAACCCGGCAAGTCGTTTTCGTCCATTTTATAGTTTTAATTTAAGTCACCTTTGGCTAAGTTAGAATACATTACTTTGTTTCGGTGGACAGGCTAAGAGCAAACGTACAAATACCAAGCATGACACTGAGCTTAAAATGAACAGACTGATTTTAGGTTAATATTTCGTTGCAAGGAGATCAACGAGTTCTAACTTGTAAAGCAATGGTAAATAATAAGGAAAAAGCCATTAAATAAACTAGCATTTAAATTGTTTTTGAGCAATTCAGGTTATTTTAAGTTATGACATGTCCTAAAATGACAAAAGAAAAAAGATGCAAGGGTTATGCATTCCCTACACGCGCTGAATTGAAGATATAAATTCCCTCGTGGCTTTATCAAATAAGATGCAAATTTGTACAAGTCTTTAAGGCGAGGCTTGGATAGACCTTAAAGTGCCCCTGTGACGAAAATACCAATTGTTATGTTCCTACGGATTTCAAAACTATGTTAACTAAACACTAAGCGACCAACGTTTTAAGGCTTGATTTCAAAAAGGCACCTGTATTTTCAGGGCCGTAGCCAGTATGAGGCAAACCGAGGCACTTGCCTCAGTCATTTTTTCGTGATTCTTTGAAATAAAGGGTGATTCCAGTGTGTCTTTAAAATGTACTCATCATAAACACCTAGAATCCCTACGTAGAGAATTTAACCATGGACATTGCCTCAGTCATATTTTTTTTCTGGCTACGGCCCTGATTTTCATATTAAATGGTGCGCTATTACTAACTCTAAGGTAGTGTTCTAATGGGATCAAGCGTTTTTAGTTGGTTGGGTTGGTTGGGTTTTTTTAGTATTCTATTCGGAAAAAACCGTTTTCGGTTGGTTCGGATGATCAACTTTTTCAATCGACATCAAACTTAGTTGAAAAGGTTGAAAAAGCATTCGCAGCGACCGCTGTCGTTTACGCGGGGCCTTTAAAGTCGGCCGCAGGCTTCTGCCGAGTTGCTTTCCCTCAACTTGTCAACGCAGAGAAGTCTGGTAATGACTATTTCCAGGAGTTAACGCGTTTCAACCGAAAACGGTTGAAAAAATGTTCTATCGGAAAACTACACCGGTTCAGGTTGAAACGGTTGATCCCTATACAACACGACCTAAGTTCTTGAGAGAGCTGGATCGAGGAGAAAATGACGTCAAAGTATCACTGGTTTAAGAATGCAATGCGCCTGTACGCCGCAGAATTAATATGCATCACCGGATTTTTGGGCTTTCAGACTTTACTCGCTTTTGCATATATAATAAGCTAGTGAGCCTTTGACGTCACTTTTCCCTGGATCCAACCCTCTGGGGCTCAATTGGTCAGTTTTGAACGTGAGTAATGGCGGACCGCGAAATATACAACTTACGCCCAAAGTAAACTGCCTTTGGACAAAAATCATGTAATACAAGAAACTTAATCAAGTTGGAGGCATAAACCAAAATTTTCGTTCTTAAAAAATAGAATAATCGATATGAAAAAACTCTACACTATAATCTTCCTTCTTAAAAAATATGGAAAAGGATAATGTAAGAAAACAAAAGAAATACCATGCAAAATGAAATATTGGTTCCATGAGGCAATTCCAAACAACCCCAAAGTCTAGAAAAGCCGACTGCAACACCATTAGGCCCATAAATGGCTGCGAATCGTAACCGCGCTGGACACACCACCAACACACTACCAACGCGTCGGCCGACACACTACAGACGCGTTGGTCGAAATACTTACTCTTTCGAATTTTGTTATTTCTTTCAGTTGGAAGCAAGAACAACTTCATAAGGAACGACGAAAACGTAATAGCCAAATAGCCGCCATTTTTAAAATGAAACGCTAGTACCTAGGTCTTCTCGATGTTTTGGCAAGGGTCGGTTATCAAAGCGGGGAGTTAATTTGCAAGTCGACCGACATATTTATTTTTCGTTCATTAGAAAAGATTCGGAAGTTTAAACTCTTTATTGATCATTGACTTTTTAATATGTGGTGGCTCCTAAATTTTTTAAGTTTTCCGTCGAAGACATTTTCGTTCAATTTGATGCAGGGTGTACTGTAGGAGTATAATCATTCGTTCTTATGGAGGGAGCCAGGAAAAAATACCATCAGGCCGGTTAATAAAAACACTGAAAAAGAATACGGCCATAACCAATCACATGAAAATAAAAGTAAGTAAGTAAAGTAAATATCATCAGAGAGGGTCGGTCTCAGCAAAAAATCAAATTATTTTAATTGTCACTGCGAGGGCTAAAAAACTTAAGAAATTACATCCCTGAAACTCAGAATGTTCGACATCTGGAGCACTTGAAGGGTTCACTTGAAGGTGCACTGTTGCTCAAGTTGGACGAGAACGGTTGCGTTTTTTCACAATTAGTAAACACATGCAGTGTATTAATTATCTATTTTATAAAATGACTCAGTTTGTATAGGACTGAAATCTACTAGTACTCGTACATTTCTTCACCTCCAAAATAAAATACGTTGACAACACATCTTGCTGACTATTTTGCACTATCCGTAACAGGACTTGCTACCAGCTTTTATGTCAGTATCACTTGACTCTACAAAACGAGTGTTACGAAAAATAGTATTGCGTGACAAGCGTTACTGTCTAGAAGCTTCGCGAGAGTTCGTAGTTTGTTTATATTTAGGTTTGTACGTAAGCGTTTCTAAATCGGTGTGTTTTGTAATCTTTCTATAATTAGAGTGATTACTAATTTAGAAAGTTCTAGAAGTTTATTGTCAGAGTATATAAGTAGACGAGTACAAGCGGAGTGTTTTTCTAACTAGTTTTTCACAAGCGAAGAGAGTTGGCGGTGGCCGTGTTTAGTCTAGTGTGACAGAAGCTGTGTTTATTCAAGTTGGCGGAGGCCGTGTAAGTTTGTCGAATACGTGTTGTTCAGAGTTTTACTTCGTGGAAACTACGTTCATTTTGGATTAAATCTTCTTGTTGTTGTTCCGACAACCCTGCGTTGAGTTTAGTTTGCAAACTACCTTTCCTCAAAACACACGAACTCGTAACATTGGGGGCCTGTCCGGGAGAGGAATTCATTTGTTTGCTGACTACAGAAACCAGGAAAGGACAATTCAAGAAGGAGTTACAGCTAAAGTAAGGAGAACTGTGCAAGAGAGTATATTGTGTTTTTGCTGTGGAATACTGCTATGGAAATGGAAAAGCTTTTGCAGATGGGGAAAGAATTTGGATTGCAAGGAGAAAAGCTGCTCGAGTTTGTAGAGAAGCAACAAAAGTTAGAACAAGAAAGAAGAAAGGAAGAGGAAGAAAAAAGAAGGGAACAGGAAGAAAAAGAAGAAAAACGCAGACAACTAGAACAGGAAAGAAGAAGGGAAGAGGAGGAAAAAGAAGAGAAACGCAGACAATTTGAAGAAGAACGAAGAAGGGAACAGGAAGAAAGAGAAGAAAAAAAGAGGCAATTACAAGAAGAAAGAGAAGAGAGACGTCGAATGCTTGAGGAGGATAAAAGAAAGGAAGAGGAAGAAAAAGAGGAAAGGCGCAGAAGAGAAGATGAAGAAAGAGAAACTAGGCGACAAGAACGCGAACTAAGAAAATTGGAGATGGAAGCCGAGCTGTTGAAACAGAAAGAGGCTATTGAAGCGGCAAAAAGAGAACATGAACTGGAGATTGCACGTTTGGCTGTGGAGAATGCTGACGGACGTCCTGAAGTGAGAGAGGATCGGGCTAAAGCACCTAAACTCCCCTCGTTTGTTGATGGTAAAGACGATTTGGACGCGTATTTGCAGAGGTTCGAGAGATTTGCCGAAACAGCTAAGTGGAAAAGAGATGGATGGGCATCGAAGCTCAGTGCTCTGTTGTCTGGACGGGCACTAGAAGTGTATTCACGTCTATCGGAGGACGCAGCTAAGGATTATGACAGGGTAAAGATTGCGTTAATGAAGAGATATGACCTTACCGAAGACGGCTATCGTCGAAAATTTAGAGCATCCAAACCAGAAGTTGACGAAAGTCCGGAGCAGTTTATTGTGCGACTGGACAGATACCTGTTACGTTGGCTAGAGCTTTCGGATACTGCGCGAACCTTTGATGGTCTTAAGGACTTGATCGTGAAAGAACAATTTATTGACTCTTGTCCTAAGGATTTGGCAATTCACCTGCGAGAAAGGGCGCCTGAGACTCTAGCAAAGATTGCGAAGATCGCTGACCAGTACTTGGAGGCTCATGGTAAACATTTGTTCAGCTCAGCGAGCAGAAAGCCAACAGTGCAGCCTGAGAGGGACGAAGCCAAGAACATGCAGACTAATCCACCAGCTCTGCATTGCTTTAAGTGCAACACCCGAGGTCATAAAGCTGTCAACTGCCCAACCCTAACAAGAAAGTGTTTCCTATGTGGTAAGCAGGGACATGAAGCTAGAAACTGTCGATCAGGTGGACGCAGATCAGGAGGACAAAGTAAGGATGGTAACCCTGTACAGCGCGGTCAAGTGAGTGCCAGTTGTTTAGTTCAGCCCCCTGAGGTTAAACCTACTGATGAAGAAGTTAAGGCCTGTATTAAAGATGATAAGCTGCTGTTAGCCTGTGGTAAGAAGATTCCATTGTTGAGTAGTGCTTGTATTGAACCGTTGACCGGAGTGAGAAGTAAAATGCCTGTCGTGAAAGGTAGAATTGGAGAGAAGCCTGTTGATGTCCTGAGAGATACTGGTTGTAGTGGAATTGTAGTAAAGAGGGACCTTGTGTCTGAGGATCAGTTTACTGGCGAATTTAATGTTATGCTGCTCATTGACAATACGGCAAGGAAAGTTCCCATCGCAAAGATTGATGTTGATACACCTTATCTCAAGGGCCAGGTGGAAGCGCAGTGTCTTCCCGATGCTGTTTATGATTTGATTATTGGTAATGTACCAGGCGCAAGAGCCGCTGACGACCCAGACCCAAGCTGGCAA
>NC_090873.1:46429924-46462424 GCF_036669935.1 Montipora foliosa
GCTAACGCTCGAAACGTCAGCTTTTAGAATCTATGCACGGTGGTCAATTTACATTATCAACTCCGTTAATAAAACCAACTTTTTGTGTACTACTTCCCCACCGATGCAGCACCACAGTTTCTTTAGAAACTACCCCCTTCATCGAAAATAAACAGCCTTTGTTTTCATCGGGGGCGATGGAGGGGGCGTCCTTGGACAATGCCAAAGGGTAACAAAATTTAAAGTTTCTGTATCTTAAAGAGTAACACAAACATAAACAAATGATCGAAATTGTAGCAATCAAATTGAATACATATTGGAAAATGTACCAAAAATTGAAAAAAAAAGTCCTTGTAGAAAATACAACGCAAATGTTTTGCTTTTCTTTCTTTCTTATTTGGTCTGGCTTATCTCTGAGGTATAAGAAAGGGCAAAAACGTTTATGTCATGTAAGAGATGGAAGCTGCAGACGGAGCTGAAACATAACTATGGGGTAGCCCCACATTCTCCACGGTCTCCCCATAGGATTCTAAGCCCATTGAGTAGAAGGTAAACAGAAAGTTGGTAACACCAGAGAGAAGCTAAAAATTGTTGTTTTGACGGCGTTCGCGCGTGCCAACTGGATGTGTTTGCCAACATGAGTTCGACAAATTAAAAGCGGCTTAATATTTTCACTCTGGCCAATAACCGCGGATGCAATCCAACCAGCAAGAATTCAAAGAAAAACCTGCAGCCGATACCACGCTTATTGATTTGTGCTTTTTAGAAACGTCTTTACCTCAATGTAGCAGTTTTTCTCACTATTGGGTTCATCAGGCCTCGTCTTGCTAGCAGGACTCAGGAACAAATCATCTGTTTTGACAAGTCTCACATAAATAGGCAGCAAGGAGTATTGATGATGAAATCTTGCGTAATCTTGAACTATCTTCATCACTCTGTTCAGTGCGTCATTGAGCTTGGTCAGCGGCAAGCACCATTCAGCCGTGCGCACACTGGGAGAGAAGACATAAGAGATTGTAAACATAAGGTAACAGACGGTTTTCACACCGCAATTTTCCGGATCTTTTGCAAAGTGAAATGTTACGTTCCCCAGGCCTTACTTCTCTGAAGCTTTTTTAGTCACGGTTATAACAATAGACAAAATATAGTAAACAAAAATACACATTCCGTGTCGATAACCCTAGCTTTCGTAAAATCTTAAATCTCCTCAATTTGATTTCAACTTCACCGATATTGGAAATTGTGCTCAAGAGCTGAAGTTTCGCAAGCACGCCCTGGATCAGCGCGCCAACCAAGATATTACGGATTTATCTCGCAAATGCGAACGGAAACGATGACGAAGTCATGTCTCGGTTTCACCAATCATTAAAAAAGCGGACGGCAACCGGAAGTGAGCTGTTTTCCCTTTTAACCTGTTTTCACGCAACCACATTTACATTGCTAAGTATCCTTTCTCCATTAGAGATGATTAGTATAAAAATCTGGGAGACACCACTGTCCTGGCACGCGAAATTTTCTCTTCCGGTTGCCGTCCGCGTCTCAAAAACGCGCGTGCTTAAGCTCCCTATTGCATATGTTGGGCAGTTGAAACGACAGGTAGATAACACTGATTGGGCGGTGATACATTAAAACAATCGGCGCTGTTTTTGATAGATCACTTCATCATAAAAAAACGGTATGATAACTCACTGAACATTGCCTTTCGTAAACTGCAGCACGTTGTACCACTTTTGCACATACGGGGTATTATATGAAAACTGCGTCAATGCAAAGTTGGTCAGGTGTGGTATGCAAGAGGGGCAACAGTTTGCGCAGCTCTGGAGACAAGTTGCTGTGCAGTCAGTCTGCATACAACCTATTTCTGCCATCCCTCGTCCTCCTGGTCCACACCAGCATGCGCAACAAGCAGGGCACTGGGGACTACGCTCTGTTCTCTTGGCCTTCAGGTAGGACATATTGATGAAATATTCCCTAGCAAAACAAGTTGTACTGATTAAGATTTTTTTTATCCAAATCAATGTGCCATTATCCTGTTGCTGTCGTCAACAAGTCAATGGAGGCAGGCGAAAAACCATAAGGGAAAAGCGAAATGGGATGAAAGTTCAGACAGCAGGATTACCTGGTGTCTATGTATAGTTCAGTTAAAGGACAACAGGCCGGGGAGCCTTAAGTTCAGGGAGTCTAGCTATGAATGAAAAAATGCATGAATGAGTGAGTGAGTAACAGCAAGAGTAACAGTAGCAGTAGCAATATATCTTTATTGTGCCATACTCTCTCACAAGGGAGGTATTGGCCTGTTTATGTACCAGTCAAATCCAAGTGCGCCCATCCCCCTCCCCCCGGGCATACCCCGGGCATTTGACAAGATGATAGCTCCGCATAGTGGGGAATTTCCATGGCCGGGCATTTGACTATGGACAAAAACGTTGGTCAGCGGTCGCTACCTAGAGAATATTTCCATCGCCACAATACGGAGCTTAAGCAACAACACCGGCGACGGCAACGAGAACTTCCTCTCAAAATATAAATTTGCGTTATTTCAATCGCTTCGTAACTATTTCAACCTTTTTAATATGATAGTTCCTCAAAAACGACACTCGTCGGAACGGCGTTTAATTTAGGGGAGAAAATAAAATTTATCCTCAACTTCATAAAACCTCAAATTTGCCTATTTTATGGCGAACAATGAGTTAAGAAGACGGCGGCTGAAAATCATTCAGGTTCTGTTGTTAGTGGGCGATTTGGAAGATGAAAAAGGAAGAAATCGGGAACTAATTATTTGGTCTTTGGCGTCTTTCTTCGGTAACTTTAGGGACGTATCCCACAACACAGGTTTCTTCTCATAGAACCGTATGAGTTTTCGCCTTCCGGCATCATCTAATCGAGTTTTAGGTATAGTTATTTTTACCGGTCCTTCATCTTCAACAAGCTTCGTCATTTTGTTTGTTTACTTCACGTCGACGTGACCTATTTTCGGTTCTGCGCGGTGCATTCTGGGACGATGTTGCGTTAAAAGTCAGCAGCGGGGATGTTACACGCACCAACACCAACAAAATTCGGGCAACAATGTTGCAGGTTTTTGAATCGCTTTCAAAAACCTGCAACATGTTCCCGCAACAAAATGTTGCGTTAAAATTCGCCCTGTGCACCCTGTTACACGAGGCAACTTTTAACGCAACAATGTTGCGTTAAAAATCGGCTCGTGTAACATCACCTTTAGTTTTGCTGAAGACGGCAACGAAATGGACAAAAGTGAAAAAACGCACGTGCAGGCCGTGCAAAGCTATTGTTTTTGCCCACTAAATATGCTAATTTGTGACGTTCTCGTTGCTGTCGCCGTTGTTACACGTGTGTCGGCTTTCTACCGTTGTTTAAAGTCTGGGTGGGTGAGTGGGTGGATGAGTGAGGGAATGAATGAGTGAGTGAGTGAGTGAGTGAGTGAGTGGGTGGGTGGGTGGATGGGTGGGTGGGTGGTGAATAAATGAATAAAGGAATAAATGAATGAATGGACTTAGATCGATTTAATTTGAGTGTCAGGTTATTTGGTATAAATAACTATGTTACAATTTGTACTCTTAAAACATGAGTCTTTCTCTCTCGTATTGTTTTTGAAGTTGTTGCTCAGCAGCAGTTGTAAGAGCACTCGCCTCTTTCCAATATGGCCCAGGTTCGATTCCTGGTCCTGACACCATAAGTGGGTTGAGTTTGTGTTGGTTCTCTTCTCTGCTTCGAGGCAAAAAACAGCATGATACAGCTGATTCCAGCTGGCTGTAAGCTGTGCTCCAAGGTCATACATGGGGCGTATAGCGGCTGCCAGAGGCGCCACAGTATGCTTTCGGTTCGACCTTGTTGAGCTGCGTCGTTGCTGTACTTTGTGACGACGACTAGCAAGACATTTATATACCTCACTGCTTTATCATGTAAATTTAGAAAAGCACAAACGTTTGTATCAAAGCAGGGTCACCGGCAGCCTCGCTTCTATTATTAGGCCAGGTAACTTAGCTGCAACTGTAAAATGGTCTATTGCCTTTGATCTGGACCAAAAGTACAGATCTATATATGTTAGGGAACGTTTTCCGTAGCGAATCGAACGTCCTTCCAAATCAACATTATTTGCCCCATCCCGTTGTATAAATTGGTACGTGCTAACCTTTCTTAAGGAATCATAACATACTGAAGATGACCGTGCGATCATTGCAACGCAACACAACCACGTTGCACGGGAATTAAGAGCGAACTGTTGCTTGATTACTGGTTCTCCTGTCTCCCCACCCTCGGGGATGAAACATTTTGTAAATTAATCGCCTGCTGTGGGGAAGCGTTTGTTTTGTTTGTTCGTTTGTTTGTTGTTGTTGTTGTTGTTTTTAAAACTGTAAAGACCTTTCATCTTGTGTGAATTTTATGACTTTCGCCTTACCCTCCTCCACAACAACTTGATTTCTTCATAGGATACGGATTGACAAAAAATGAGAAGAATTCTCCGTCTCGATCACCGTACATTTGTTCAAAATCTGTCGGAACTTTAATCCCGTCGGGCTGGGTCCAGCGCACAGAGTATTTTTTTCTAATCTCCTCGATGTTATACATGGGTACACAACGGTAGGTGATGGAATAAACTATCCCCATACATCCCAGTCCTACTGCGCATGCCTTCAGCACGTCATCACTCTTTATCTCCACAGGGTCGTCTCCATATTGGGCGTTGTCAATCTTCTCCTTACAGTCGTCAATGGTTTGCAGTCCACCGCTCACTTTTACCTGGATTCCTCCACTGACGACCAAATGGAGACCCACCACTAACGTTGACTGAAAAGTAAGCATAGGGTTACTTACATTTATACTCGTTATTGCTAATTTTGTTCAGGAATAAATGAATACACAGATTAAGGTTTCCCGAAGGAAAATGTATTTTGAAAACGGAGGCGACCTGTGATAATCTGGATTACTCTTGTCTGGACCGAGCGTCTAAACCTCACGGTGGCCCACAAGGGTCACTAGGCATTATTTCACAACATATTTCGAATTATTAAGTACGCATTTCAAATTATGCATAACACATTCCAAATTGTTCGAAACGCATTTTGAATTCACTACAAATTCTGAAATCTTCACAACACATTTCGAAATCTTCGCAAAACATTCGCCCCAGGATCCCAAGTGTTGGCAAAGAAAAAGGAACGGTTACGCAGCTCCTCCTCATCTTTCCTTCAACGCCATGTTTTGTTTCACGTGTGGAGAATCTTTGCAAGTTTCATTCAAATTTTGTCCTAAATGCGGGAAGTATGTTGTGAACGAATGTGTAGTGACCCTTGTGGGCGACCGTAAAACCTAACTTCCGGTGCTGAGTCACAGGTTTGGCGGGTCACGCCCGATTTTCCCGCCAACAATTACCTTAAAGACACATCTTCTACGTATTCGAAGAAACCATATTCTGTTTATTCTGCTCTTAGTTTGCCCCTCCGCTATGTTTTTCTGTTTGAAGAATTCATTTCACTCTGAAAACAGAAAAGATTACCGACCATTCCGAGTACTCGTCCATAGTTGCTGTTAGTCAAGCTTATTCTTAATTTTCAGTTCCTAATCTCCCCGGTGAGCACTTTAATCGCAGACAATAAACACTGCCAGATTCGATCAATCCCCGCCTCTGCTGTGCGCTTATATCAGAGAACAAGCGTGAACATCTCTACATCCATGAGCCGATGTGGGACGGCTTTGTTAGGACCTCATGCGTAACATTAAAACTTCGAATCTCTTTGTACAGTGTGATAGATAACACCACTCGCAGGTAACGCTCTCTGGCTTTCATTTGGATGATCATTCCACGGATTAAACGCAGTTAGAGCCATCTTTTGTAAAACACAACAAGTAGGGGCATGCGCGGGAAAACTAAATATTTGTCAAAAACTTTAACTTCAAAAATGTTGAGAAGTAATCCTCCCGCAACTTCTGGGTTTTAAATTGATACCTGCCAGAAGCCCGTTTTCAGGTTTCATCCAAACGGTCAAGAGTTACAGCATGAAACAGTTTAATATCGTACGCACGTTTCATTCTCGTCACCGGAGCCTCGGGTCGACCCAGGGCTCAGGGAAACTCTATGTAGGAGAACATGCGCCGTAGGCCAAAAATTGGCCAAAAATATGGCCACTGGAACCTTAAGGCGCCTGCTTACTCCTCGTGCTAACATGAATGTACCAATTAGAGACGCTTTTGATTGTTCTTCACGAAAACCAATGAGGAGACACTTTGTTTCAGGGTTTCCCAGAGTTCTTCTCTCCGTCAGTCAAGAGAAGAGAGCTCTGGGGTCGAGATTGACGCACGTTTGTTTCACACGTTTTTCAAACTGCTAATGCGGCCTATTGTTCATGATCAAGAGAAAATAAATCTTATAGTCATTATTTAGCTATTGGAGTCACCACGTTAGATTCTGGAGTCACTCGTAATTGCTGTGAATTGTGCTCTGATATTAAAGCTTAGAACTGGTTAACCCATGGGGATTGACAAGGTTGTGAAAAAATAACTCCTTCCCTCTATTCAATATTGTTTCTCTTAGTAATCTCTTTAAATGGAGTGTGAACTGGATCAACGAAATGTGGTCGGAAGTGTACAGAATTTCATTCAATGATTTCATTCATTCAATAGATTTTCATTCAATGATTCTCGGATTAATTACAATTAACTTTACCAGTGTTCCACTAAATATCCCTGACCCGTGAGTGGACGTGCTTGCTACTCCCCCGACTGTTTGGCCGGCGTAATTTCCAATCATATCAAGAGCCAGGCCGTAATCTCTGTCCAGCTGCTCAACAAAATCCACCACACGCATCCCAGCTTCGACCTCAATGTCTACGAACTCCTTGCTCATGTTGTCCTCTCTGGATATGGGCTCAGGTGTGATAAACCGTTTCAGTGATGTCATCTCCACCAATATGTCTTTTGTGTGCGTCAGACGGGACCATGAAGAGCCTGTGCCCACGGCCCTGATGGAGTATTGGTTGTCAGTGGCGTACTTGCAGAGAGCAGCTAGCTGCCCGACACCATTAAGACCTACGCAAAGAAAGTCAAAAAGGTAACCTACCTTTGAAAACGCAATATTTAGGGAAAGCAAGTGACTTCCCCAACGCAGACACAAGAGTTTTATCAGACAAAAATGCCAACGAAATATTTCATGTTTAGAACCGGAACTCAAAACGCAATTTCGAAAACCAAGAAAAATTACTACTCGTAAAAAATACATACAGGTGTTACTTAGTCTACTCTGTTCTTATTCCAACCGGTTCTGGTCGCACGATATTGCAAAAACTTGATAAGTATGTAACCACGGTGTTCAAGTGGACACCTACCGCTTTTCAATTCTGCCGCGATATCGGCGTGATCATTGATGCCATGTAAGTCTTCTGGAAAGCTGTTTATGGGTGCAGGCTGAGGGTGGTATAGGTGAACTAGTGGTTGTACTTTCTCCATACCGTCATAGTTGTACCATACGCGCCGTCCGGTGTAAGTGCAAAAACGAATGCAAGGAAATATGCACTGATAGGACCAGCGTGCATTGTAACAACAGTCCACTTGATTGCCCATTCTGTTGCCTGTGGCAATGGATTTTTTTAATTATTAATTTTGGCTGGCGGTATTTCAAATATAGCGAAAAATCTCACAACCCTGGATAAAACAATTCAGGATCGATATTTTCGTGAATGACGCGTAATGAATAATGCGTTAAATTTATACGCCGGCCACGCACAAAACGGCTGGCTGGCTATTCAGTGCTGGAGCGGAACCGGTGGTTTGCCGTTGCGTTTTCTAATACTTTTGGACATAGTTTACTTGACTTAATTTTTGTTTGAGGGAGGAATCTTAAGTTGGTTTTTTTTTTTTAAGGGAAACCAGGAATCTTAAGGAAATGTTGTGTTTTTACAATTAAAGTTTTGAAAAAGAACATTGCGTAAATTTCCAAAACAAAGCAAATTTGGCGCAAAAATCGTCACGGTCAGGCATAGTTTTCCTATTGATTTGGCGGACCAAGAGTTCGTATTGAAATTAAACATAAAAAAAGTTTTGCAAATGCAGTGGTAATAGGCCATTTTCGATATATTAAAATTCAGCTTGAAAGAGAGGTTTAGAGGACAAAGACAAAGGAAAGTGGATGATATGCTAACATCTTTCACATTCATTCTAATCCGTTTTTATTGTTTTTGTCATCTCTGCCTCACTATCAATCTGAATATTGATATTTCAAAAATTGCCTATTGTTTTGTATAAACACGTTCCTGAATTGTTTTGTCGAGGGTTCTAGAAAATCATGTGTCATTAGCTATTGAGTCTGAGACCATACAGACCGCTTTATGGTATGAATTTTAGAGGCAATGATTCAGCCCTTTTATCAAAGTAATGATACTAATTAACGGTGTGTTCGATTGACCGTATTCCGGAATAGGAATACATGGAATATAAGTTAGAAATCCTTCGTTTATTCACTTTAAAATTGTTAAATATCTGCTAAAATGATATTTTAAACATATTTTTGTTATCCTTGCTGCTTCGAAACGCGCCAAACATACCGTTTTAATCATTTCTCCACGTATTCTTATTCCGGAATAGGGTCAATCGAACGCGCCCTAAATGTTCCTGGAGTATTAAGATCTACCAAGCTTGGGGCACTTACTCCGTGGTGAGTCAACAATTCTGTCCTGGGTCATCATCCGCGATGATTCGAAACCTTTTATTTTCACTAACCTTACAGGCATTAAGAATAAATAACCAGGGAGCTCCGCTTTTAAGCTTGGCTAAATCTATATATTTATTAGTTCTGCAGTAAAGTAATGGAAGGTCTTACAACTTCTTGTATTATAGGAATGTATTCGAAGTTTTCAATAAAACAATTTTGTTTGCTAACAGTGAACGGGAAGGGAGGAGATTTGATAGGAGTACATAAATTTGCCCAGTTGCAAGGTATATATCATATATACCTTGCAACTGACAGGTAAAACGTGGTCTCTGGTTGAATCGGTTTTTACAGCTTAAATTGGTGATCCTCACTTTACCTAGGTTGAATATGCACTCAGATGATTTGAGGAAATTTGTTTGGAGCCTAGATTAGACCTCGAGAAAAAATAGGGTCAGGTTAGTTTTGGTTATTATACATCGATATTAATTCTGAGTTTTCAGTATACAAAAGTAAATAATGAAAAGAACTGTGTTGGGTTGATCATTTTCGTCGCTTCAGTGTAGCGGTGAAGACACAGGACTATAGATCTCGAGTCACAGGTAAGTGCATAGTACAGTTCTTTGATCTCTAATAATTTTGCAGTGTTGAGACTTAATGGACAAGTGTATGAATGTTGAAACCGATAACCGATTAGAAAGTTGCCTCAAAGTTGCGGCAGCAAAATACTTGAGTTTTATGATATACGTGGACAGGTATTGCCATGCATATGACTTGCTTTACATCGGAGGCTATCGCAAAAGTCGCCTGTAGATAGTCACTATGAAAAATGCACCTAAGTTCTAGCTTCGTAAGTACTTCCTGCCGTGTACCTCAAGGATACCTCCTTGGACCAATTCCCTTTGATTCACGCATTTCTCCTTTCCTAAAATATGACACACTGCCTGGAGTAATAGATATTTCATCACACTTCATGCCTTTGGTTGCTAAATATTGAATTTTTCACTCAAGTAACGGAAATTTACAAATAGAATACCAGAGGAGCAGCAGATAAGTGACAAATTAAAGTTAGTAAACATTTATATTTAAAATAACTTAAAATCATGTTTCTTCAAGAAATTCAAAGTGTTAAAAACGAGCAATTTTCTTTTTCAATTAATTCTTCTCATGATTTATTTATTGTAACAAGGATCAAATTGATTTACCTATTCCAGGTTAGTTGCAGATAGGCTCTTTGTGCTTGACGTGTAGGTCTATCTAAGTGCAACCGGGCTTTGCTTTGGCATCCTTTTCCTTTTGGGTTATAGAGTTATTTTCAAGGGGAGGACAACACCCATCGTATCTTTTCGTTTTCCTTTTCATCGCTTGAGTATGATAAGAATTCAAAGTTGCTTTTGTAGCATGAATCTCAAGCCATTGAGATTGCATTTCTACCAAGAAGTCACCTCCTCTAAAGAAATATGTGTTTTGTAGATATGAACTTGACCAGGTTGATTCTGTGTCTTACCTACAATACTCGTCAAAAATCTTGAAACACTTGTGTTTGTTTCCCCTTCCCCAATGTTGATTTGGGTATCACTCAGTGCTTCAAAACACGCGCGGCTCAACATTAGGGAGGGAGAAGGCACATTTCAGTAGGAAAAACAGTGTGAAGTAGAAATCTCAGGATTTTTCCAAAAACTTCGAGAGAAACGGTGTCTGTTTCAACGATTTGTGACGAGTATTGTAGGTGTTACCTTGACAAACAACCTTAAGTGGTCCCAGCATGTCTCGTCCATCTCTGGTAAGGCCAGCAAAGTCCTTGGTTTAATCAACAGAAATTTGTGGAACTGTCCACGTTCAGTAAAGGAAACTTCAGATACAACATTGGTTCATCCAAAATTGGAATATGGCTGTGAGGCTTGGGACCCCCACTTTAAAAAGGATATTTCATCCCTTGAACGTGTGCAGAGAAAAACAGCTCGATTCTGCTCAAACAACTACCAACCTACAGATAGTGTTACTGGGATGTTAAGGGACTTAGGTTGGTTCAGCCTTGAAACAAGGAGAACAATAGCAAGATTAAGTTTGATGTATAAAATATGCCATGGCACCGTTGATATCGATAAAAATAGCTACTTACGCGTACGCCCGCATAGCAACTGCAGAGTCAAAACTCGTTCTAGTCATGATTATAAATTTTTAAACATTAATGCCACAAAGGATGTATATTTTTATTCCTTTTTTCCACGTACCCTAAGGATGTGGAACAAACTACCGAAAGGCATTGTTAAAAGCAATTCTCTAGAGACATTTAAGACTAACCTTTCTAAGTACTTTACTTAGTGATTTTAGTATTTAAGTTATTTTTACATTTATTTATTCCCTCACTTATTTATTTATTTTTTCACTTCACGTTTTAGCAGATATAGTTTTCATTGGTATTATTTTAATTTTTGTTACATTCTTAAACGTTGGTGTGATGTCTAACGACTTTTACCGACATACCTAAATGTAGATGTAGATGTGACAGATCCATTAATTCAATGGGTGTTAGTGAAGAGGTCACTACGTTGTGTGAACAATATCTACTTCCAACATAAAACGGGTGGAAAGGAAAACAAATCCTGTTTCCTTTCTTGCAACAATTGTGGATAATAATTGGCAATTTCATTCAACGAAGACTAGCCCGCGAGCAGGCTCTCAGTGGTTCGAGGTACATGAAGGGGTTGTGTTGTCAGATGCCGTTTCACAGTTAGTGACACGTCATCCAATTACAATAACACAACAATTGCTTTTTCACAAATATAGATTAAAGACTAAAATGAGTAAGAATAAAATTTGTTCCACTAAAAGTGCAGACAGAAAAGTAAAAAATAGAAAAAAAGTACAGCTTATCTGCTAAATACCCCGCCACTTATTTGCATAACCATAACATCGAATTCGTTCTGAAAGTCGCCTATAGTAATGAAGTCGGTACGAAGGTTCAAGTTTTTCATCAAATAGAGTCCTGTTTTAAAACTGAATTTGTTTTTTCTATTCTTTTACAAGCGCTCGCGGAGCCAGGAGATGCAATTCATTCACTTTCTCTTCCTTTGTTTGGATCAAGAATTGGACCAAGAATTGTTTTCATGATCACTATACAAAAAGTGGGCGATAAACCATAATACTGCCCTTTATCTAAAGCCTACCTATCTCCAATTTGCTCCGGGATTCTCAATGGGTGCTTTGTTGTCAAACCAATGCACTACGGTATTAATAGCGCTTGTCGACTTCGTACCAAGAGTCTTTAAATCATGATGTGGGCGGAATATTCTTCTACTTTGACAGATCACGTGTTTCCGCCTTGTAACGCCATACCCTCTCGATAATTCTCGAACGATTTATCCGAGCAACAAATAATATCACAAACAGCGGGATCGGTAATCAGAATTCGAAGTACCTACATGCAACGTGTTTTAGCGCGAAAGTAGAAATTTGTTTAGTAGTTTTCTATCTCATTGTACAAGGAAGGATTACGTTTTTGCAACCGTTGGCCGTGTAGCACTTATATTTGAAATGGGCCCACACAAGGACAGAGAAAAACTCTGAACAGGATGGGAATTGAACCCACGACCCTCGGGTTAGATCACCGCCGCTCTACCGACTGAGCTAGCTACAAGGTCAGACGGGAGCAGGCTGAGCAGGCCGTGGGAACTGAAGATGTTTAAGTCACGGCAATGAATATGTACAAGTACGCTTATTCTACGAAGACTAATCTACGAGCAGGCTCCCAGTGGTTCGAGGTACATGAAGAGCATGCCACGGCTTGACTGCTTGAATGCGCAGGCTAAACAAAGGCAAAAAGGTGTTGTCAGATGCGGTTTCACAGTCAGTGGCTACGTGAGTTCCTATTATCTAAGAGGTAACCTTACTGACACCCATTGAATTCATTAAAGGTGGACCATTCCTGCACTTTGATAGATCACGAAAAAGTGGTACAGCTTCCTTAAAAGAACTCCAGCAACAGAGAGGGCAAAGAAAGATAATCCACTTTGTCAAACTCTTACTGCGCCAACGGTCTCCTGCTGCTATGCAAGTATACTGAATACGACTTGGTCATCACCAACACGGTATTCAGAATGGCAGACAAATACAAGACCTCTTGGATGCACCCCAGATCCAAACAATGGCACCTTATCGATTATCGTCAGCGTGATGTACGGGATGTCCTCATTACCAGAGCTATGCGAGGAGATGAATGCTGGACAGACCATAGGCTCATCCACTCCACACTAAATCTCATTATTCCCCCTCTCCATCGAAAGCGCCCGAAACTGTCCAGAAGATTATTCAACGTCGCCAAACTTCAGCAGCCTCAATATCTTGAAAGTTTCCAGTTCAAACTAGATGAAGAACTTGCCGCTGCTGAACTAAGTTCTGACCTCCCAACCCAGAAATGGAACCAGTTCAGAGAGGCATTAACGGGAGCAGCAAAGGCAGTACTTGGCCCAAAATCCCGTAACCATCCGGATTGGTTTGACAAGAACGATAGTGACATAGATGAACTTCTCGCCAAAAAGAACAAGGCATGCATGAAGTGGGGAAATGACCCGGGCTTTACTCCAAAGAAGGGCAGGTTCAAATCATACCAAACCTTGGTGCAAGGGGAACTACGGAGGATGCATAGCAAATGGTGGGAGAAGAAAGCTGAAGAAATCCAAAGTTTTGCTGATTCCAACAACTCTAAGCAGTTCTTCAACTCCTTTAAAACGGTGTTTGGTCCTTCAAAATCTGGCTCTAGTCCACTGCTCTCCGCAGACGCAACCATATTCATCAAGGACAAGGCTGCTATCAGAGAAAGATGGAAAGAACACTTCAGTCAGCTTCTGAACCGCCTATCCCCAGGGCGCTTTCCATTTAACAGAACTGACCGGCCAGACCGGGCATTTGGAAGGAATAACTCTACAACATATTCAAATAAACACACTTCGAGGATCATACATACTCCTTCAAAAGAATACGAGGGAATATCATGCAAGTGTTCCTACAAATGATTGCATTTTCTTTGCAAAGTGATGGGTCTGGCCGGCCAGTTCTGACAAAAGGAAAGCGCCCTTAGTTGATTCTACTGTACTTGACCATATCCCCCAAAGAGCACTCATTGAAGATCTTGATGACCCTCCTTCGCTAGATGAAGTCAGGAAAGCCATCAAACAGATGAGCAATGGCAAGGCACCCGGAAGGGATGGAATCTCTGCAGAAGTATTCAAAGCCCTTAGCAACGAGGCTCTACAGACATTCCATGGAATACTCATTAGCATCTGGGAAATGGAAGAAATGCCAGCTGACTCTCGTGACTCAACCATTGCCGCATTATTTAAGAACAAGGGTTCAAGAGCAGACTGTGGGAACCATAGAGGCATATCTCTACTCTCTACTGCCGGGAAAATCCTAGCTCGTATTATGCTGAACAGACTGATTCCTTCAGTTGCAGAGGAGACTCTACCTGAGTCGCAGTGTGGATTTCGCCGTAACCGCAGCACAATCGAAATGATCTTTACGGTCATACAGATTCAAGAAAAATGCACTGAGCAGAACATGTGCCTCTACGCAGTCTTCATCGCCCTGGTCAAAGCATTTGACACAGTCAGTAGTGGGTCATCCTTGGGAAACTTGGCTGCCCAGCGAAATTCACCACCCTCATCACACTGCTTCATGATGACATGACTGGAGAAGTGTTGTCGGACGACGAATCCTCTGAAAGATTTGATATCTCAAATGGAGTGAAACAAGGATTCGTGCTCGCTCCAGTGTTATTCAACCTCTACTTCACACAAGTGATACTTCATGCCACCAGAGATCTGGATCTGGGAATCTACATCCGTTACCGTCTCGATGGGTCACTATTTGACCTGAGGCGCCTGACAGCAAAGACGAAAACGCTAGAGAGGTTACTACTTGAAGCGTTGTTTGCCGATGACTGTGCTCTTATGGCCCACAATGTACACCGTCTGCAGGTAATTACTGACGTATTCTATGAAGCTGCAAAACATTTTGGCTTAACGATCAGTCGCAGCAAAACAGAGGTCCTTCTCCAGCCTGCACCAGCGACCCGTCCTCAACAGCCTTGTATCACCATCGATGGCACTCACCTAAAGAATGTCGAGTCATTCAAATACCTAAGGAGTACCATCTTCAATGATGGGACTCTGGACAGGGAAATTACAACCAGGATTCAGAAAGCTAGCCAGGCTTTTGGCAGACTTCGTATCAAGGTCTTACAGCACAAAAGCATCTCTCTGTTTACCAAACTCCAGCTCTACCATGCAATACTTCTGCCATCACTGCTGTACGGCTGTGAAACCTGGACTCTTTACCGCAGGCATATAAGAAAGCTTGAACAGTTCCACACACGCTCACTTCGCCCCATTATGCGGATACACTGGCAAGATCGCGTCTCGAATCAAGAAGTTCTAGAGAGGGCAAGTACTACCAGTATCCAGACTATGGTTCTCAAAGCCCAACTACGCTGGACTGGTCATGTCATCCGAATGGACGAATCCAGGATTCCTCGCCAGCTTTTCTATGGAGAGCTATCTCAGGGCAGACGCAACCAAGGCCGACCCAAGAAGAGATACAAGGACAACCTCAAGTCCAACCTCAAATGGGCAGGAATTCAACCGAAGGAACTGGAGACCGCCGCAGCCAATAGATCTGGATGGCGAGCCACTGTCCAGAGAGCTGCTAGAAACTTCGAGCTCGACCGCCGCCTGTATATTGCAGCAGCTAGGGGTCCCCGTAAAAGAGCAGCGAAGGCCCCAATCACAACTGGTGGCAAACCATGCCCTATCTGTGGCTGTGTGTGTGCCTCGGACTTTGGACTTCAGAGCCACATGCATGTCCACCGTTGACACTTGTTCATTACAACTACAACTGATGGCTTCAATGTTATTCTCGAGTTCGAGAGACAACCTAATACTACTGCGAAGACTCTGCGAAGACTCTGCGAAACTCGGAGATCTGTGAACACTGGTATGATTATTTATAGTATCCTATTGTGGGTTTTACTTTGCTTAATCACTATATATACAATTAACATTGCAGAAATATTGTTATTTTTAGACTTCACGGTTTTCCGAGTTTCACAGTGATCATGCATGACACGAATTTCAATGAAGTGTTGTATAAAACCGAAAAAGAAAACAATTATTCGGAGAAATTGTAAACCGAATACCGTTCATTTTGGGTTGACGTATCTTCCCATCTCCCAAAAATGATGTCAACGCATTTCGTGCCAAAAATGTGAAACAATCTGATTTTGTGTAACTGTTACAGATGACTGAAAATCAGGAAAAACATCCGAAGCATTGTCACGTCCGTTTTTATACTGGAGACGCGTTATCAGTTTGAACGAACTTGGGCAAGACCTCCTCAGTAACACGAACGACTGAGATAATTAGAGATTCGAAAACTGGAAGAGATGAAATAGGATAAAAGGCCAAAAAGTAGACAGACTGCACTTCAGATCTTTAACAAACATGAATTTCGTTGGAAATAATAAACACTGACCTGCGTTATACATTAATAATTCTTACAAATAAATAGTTTGAAGTCTTTTCTTAAAAGTATACGCAGGCAAGAGAGTTGGCAGAAACAACATCGGAATTAGGAGGATTGTAAAACTTATGACCTTGATGAAAAGCGCGGAGAATTGTTTAGTATTAGTTCTACAATAAAGTAATTGGAAGGTCTTACAGTTTCTTGTATAATAGGAATGTATTTGAAGTTTTCAGTAAGACAATTTTGTTTGCTAACAGTGAACGGGAAGGGTCGAGATTTGATGGGAGTACATAAATTTGCCCAGTTGCAAGGTATATATGTTGCACGTAAAACCCGGTCTCTGGTTGAATCGGTTTTTACCGGTTAAATCGGTGATCTTCATTTTACCAAGGTTGAATATGTACTCACATAAATTGAGGACACTTGTTTGGAGCCTAAATTAAACCTCGAGAAAAAATAGGGTCAGGTTAGGATTAGTTTTGGTTATTATACATCGATCATATCAATTCTGAGTTTTCAGTATACAAAAGTAAATAATGAAAAGAACTGTGTTGGGTTGATCATTTTCGTCGCCTAAGTGTAGCGGTGAAGACACAGGACTATAGATCTCGAGTCACAGGTAAGTGCATAGTGCAGTTCTTTGATCTCTAATAATTTTGCAGTGTTGAGACTGAATGGACAAGTGTATGAATACTGAAACCGATAACCAATTAGAAAGCTGTCTCGAAGTTGCTGCACCAAAAGACTGGAGTTTTATGATATACCTGGACAGGTATTGCCATGCATATGACTTGCTTTACATGGGAGGCTATCGTGAAAGTCGCCTGTAGATAGTCACTATTAAAAATGTACCTAAGTTCTAGCTTCGTAAGTACTTCCTTGCCGTGTACCTCAAGTTGTATAAGAAAAATGCGAAGCTTAAGAAAGCGAATGCGAAGCTTAAGAATGCTTCGAATGCGAAGCTTAAGAAAGAAGTTAAATATCACAGTATACGACGCTTGCAAGGTATGTATATTAACAGTCTCTTGGTATAATCAAATACTGTTGATATACATACCTTGCAAGCGACTGGAACACGCGGGCAGACAAACTGTCGGCCATCTTGTGTTTCGTATGCCCTAGTCCCTCTCTTTGGCCACTTTCAGGATTTTAGCTTCCAAAATATTGAATTCAGGATTTTAGCCTTCCAAAATTTTGGCCTTCCAGAATATTGAATTCAGGATTTTGGCTTTCCAAAATATTGAATTAACTCAACTCTATGAAATAAACTCTAAGAAAAGCTGTCCCCATTTTTGAACAAACTATCCCGATCTTTTTCTCTTTTTTTGCTTTTTTTTTCGCCCTTCAGCTTGTCTGCAGTATATGCAAATGAGATGCACTACAGACAGAGAGTCTGTAGCTACAGGGTTGTCTCCCGTTGTTTTTTTTATTTCCTAAACTAACGTGTGGCCTAAAAAGGTGATTTTTTAACTTATCTCGTACACAAACGCTGGATCTGAACTCAAAGTGGTTTGAAAAAGCAAGTGAACTGCAGGTCAGGGGAACTATCTGGAGCCATGCAGAGGAAAGATAATTTAATGCGGTCCAATTGACGTCATTAGGGAGCTTAAGCACGCCCCGTTTTTGAGACGCGAACGTAACCGGAAGAGAACATTTCGCGTGTCAGGACAGTGCTGTCTCCCAGATTTTTATACTAATCATCTCTAATGGAGAAAAGATACTTAGCAATATAAATGTGGTTGTGTAAAGACAAGTTAAAAGGTAAAACAGCTCACTTCCGGTTTCCGTCCTCGTCTCAAAAACGCGCGTGCTTAAGCTCCCTATTATGTTTGAAGTGCCCGGTTCCTATACTAGTAGAATATTCTGCGGATGTTTTGTGCATACAACACAATAGAGTTTATCAACGCATTTTATACATCAAAGATCACGGCACAAGGAACGCATTCTTAACCATATTTTTGTAGCGAAGATGAAAGAAAAAAAGAGGGATGTCAAACGTCAGTGCAAGGCGATGTGATCATGTTTGCCGAATGCCAACTGATTACCTTGATAGACAATTTTTAACCGCGCCTCGACAGAGCAAACCTGTCTCTGCGGAACGCTTCTTTACAAGGTTCGAATGCCATGAATGTTGTTAGGCACTTAATGCGAAGAAGAAGTCGTGTTTCCACTTTTGACGTGTGTTCTGCTAGGTTGCGCAGTCAGTACATGTCAGTTGCTTGCGTCATGCATTCTGGTAAAAAGCAACCGACGCTAGTGGTTGGTGTTTTAAGGAAAATTCACAAATGAAAAAACGCGTGCCGGAATTCATACACCGGGCTCAAATGTTATCGCAATCCGAAATATCGAGGGTTGAAAAAAACAGTACAAGATCTTGATTCGTAATGTAAGCCTGAAACTGGAGTCTGACCTCACCCGAATTTTGGGGGCACACCTCCAAGGAGGAACTGCGAATTAACTGGGTGAAATGGTTGTGCGTATACGTGATGTTTGGCCACACCGGGTTGGTGCCAGCGTGTGTCACCTTGCTGTTTTTGTCTTTTTTCACAAAGATTTACGCTCCACTTTTCGTGTTCAAACGCTGTGTCAAGTGGACGTGTTTTGAAGCGTGTTTCTGTAAACGATGTGGCTTAAGAGTCCTCGAAATCTACACTGAAACAAGGTCTTCCATAGATGATACCGCTGCAAATTTACTCCATAGAAGTGCTTCGGAAAGCGAGCTCTCTCAGACAGAGGACATACTGACCGCACATGAACGAGGTACCGTGACATCTTTAAATGTCGAAGTACAAGAAGGGGAGGAAGCCACGCAAACCGTTTGACACACAATTAGAATTGTTTAACTTGAGATTTGAAATTGAAAAGTTTAAGGGAGAGGACCGGGATGTTTCTTTTTCTGCATTGATACTTTGTAATGATATTGTAAAAGAGTCGGCTAAGAATATTTCCTATGGTACCCATGATACGAAAATTTTTGATTACTCAGCACATTTGCAGCTTGGAAGATCAAGAACCCTCTCTGAACCTCGGTCCCAGGAATTTATTCTTGTGCTAGTGCGATTAAGACTGGGTCTGTTTGAAAAGGATTTGGCACACAGATTCAGGATTTCAGAGACAATAGTACCCATCATATTTCGAAGGAGAATTCAATTTTTAAGACTTGAATTACAAGAGCTGAGTGTTGTTCTACCAAAAGGTGTACTGCAGGAACATATGCCAACGCTTTTTAAAGAATTTTACCCCAACACAGTTTTGATTGTTGAATGTCACAGAGCTGCAAATGGAACGGCCATCAGCCTTAATTGGATAATCAATCTTCTTGTTACTCATCCTACAAGTCAAGGGCAACCATGAAAGGAAGGATTACGTTTTTGCAGCAAACATTGAATTACACTGAACTCCAACCATGAAAGGCCTGGTTGAAATAACCCCAAGTGGTGAGCTATACCCTGGCAGCATCACTGACAAAGAAATAACAGTTAAGGATGGTTTCTTGGTATTGATACAGAAACTTGAGGAAGTTATGGCGGATGATAATGGTTTTCAGCTTATTCAAGATGAGCTTGTAGGGTTTTGGTGAAACCCATGCAATTCCTGTTCTTTTGAAAGGAAAAATGGCTACCAATTCTCTCGTGAAAAAGCAGACAAAAACGAGAAGGTTGCTAGCTTAAGGGTTCACGTTGAGAGATGTATGAGTCGAATCAAAAACTGAAATGTCCTGGACATACTAATTCCAGTTCCCCCGCTTTGTATGTTTGCTAAGCATGACCCAAGTCACGTCACCAGATCAACATATTTCATTGGTCACATTCTGCTGTTATTGGCCATTGTTTTCGCTCGCTTTAAACTAAAATCTACCAAAGATGTTAAAGTGACACCAGGTGCCATGACGTCACAGCATTTCAATGGGAAAGAAATCAAAAAGGAATCAATGAGGAAGATACTTCTGCAACTCGTGTGTATAACAATAATTCTTTTTATGGCAGTGATCGTGGTTTATCATGCCTAGAAACCATAGAAACCTGTGGTCTATTGCTTTTATATAATAATTCAGAAGACGCGCGATTTTTCCATGAGTTTACTGGCACAATAAAACATAGCTGATTGACCAATCAGAGCGCGCGCATTGATTTGGTTATTATATAAAGTTCAATAAAAAGGCTCACAGAATCATTGATTTGGTTATTATATAAAGTTCAATAAAAAGGCTCAGAGAATCATTTTACAAAATGGAGCACATGTGGGATTGTCATGATCCCGAGCAAACTTTGGTGAAATACATAGGTTTTAAATGTTATGTAGTCTGTACCCAGACCCCTCTCCACCCTAGCTGACCTGTAGGGCTTAAGTGCTTTGCCTTTTACTTCAATTGGAAGTCTAATTAAAAGGTCCGTTTAGGTTTGGAACTATTTGGGACTTCCCTCCGACCTGTCCGACCGAAATATCTTTCCCGATTTGACCCAATTGCTGTTCCCACTGACTCATGCCCACATGAATGTTCGTGATTGACAGGTTTGGGAAACTGGAACAACCTCGTTCCCAGGATTTTCTCCGCCTGGGAACGAGGTTGCAACCGGAAGCTCCTTTCCAGTAAAGAGACGAAATTTCAGGAATGCGCGGCCTTAGCAACTCAAACCCCGACCACTCCTTCAAACACTAATTTTTGTAATAAAGACTGCAAACTTGGCCTCGCTTTCAAAATGAGACGGAAGCTAACACAATAATGACACAGGAAATATGATCAACTGGTCTTCGTGTTTCTTTTAATTTTATCAAAACTACCTAAAAAGACATTTTAAACTACGAATTCTGAAGTATTGCTTGTATCTATTAACAGAATAACAATAATTCTACAAATTTAATGGGATCAATTTTCCTACAATAAATAATTTTTTCATGACGTCATCATGGTCGTCCAGAAAAACTTCTAAACGCGGTCAACTCATCGTCCTTTGTTAATTTTCTGGAATCAATTTACTCTCTTTACGTTTTTAATCATGACAATAGAGACATTTCAAATCGCGTCCTACGGCTAACAGCCAGTGTAAAATAGCCGAAGAAGCGTGCTTGATTTCAACCGATTCCTTGCCTGTTAGCGCCACATATCTTCTGACACACCGTGAGAGCACGGCTACAATCAACACGTGCACATATAAGGCCTGGTTTTCAGTAGCGAGCACGCAACCACAAGCACACGACCCAGAGACATAGATTCGCTAGTTCCATGTTCTCTCACAACGCGGCACTACGACTGGAACCAGGAACGGGTCTTTTTCATTGGACTAACATCAGAGCTTGCGTCGTGCTTGCGTTACGTCACGTTTTCACACAATGCAAAAAGAACGAAAGCATAAGCGCAAGCACAAGGAAAAGGGAACATTTTTATCCTTACGCTGGTGCTTATGCTTGCTTCAGGACCGTTTTCACGGTGAAAATAAGCGCTCTTGTGATTGCGTTGAAAACCAGGCTTAAGAGATGACTTGCGAGAGGTTAACTATCAATAGAGTTATTTCAGTAGAGTTATGACTTAGGAGTTAGAGTTAACGACTTCCAAAATCCTGAATTCAAGATTTTGGACTGCCAAAATCCTGAATTCAAGATTTTGGACTGCCAAAATCCTGATCAATATTTTGGAAGTCCAAAATCTTGCATTCCAAAATCTTGAATTCGGGATTTTGGCAGTCCAAAATCCTGAATTCAGGATTTTGGAAACTTAATTCTAACTCTACGACATAACTCTATGAAAATAACTCTAAGAATAGCTGTCCCCGACTTGCGATAGCAAACCCCTCACCACCAAATCATTTAATGAGCTTTTGTATTGGCCTGCGTTGAAACAGTACACCTCTTTTGTAAATAGTGTGAAATAAAATGAAGCATAAAAGCATGCAACGTCTGATTAGAGAAAGTAAAGTTAAAATACGAGAATTTTCATTTTTGTTAATATGACAAGCAGTGGCCTGCCGTTCGGGTTTCACGTTAACGTCATACTAAATTTCTAATATTTAATAATTATTCGCCGAAGGCGAAGTGATTATCGGTGAATATTCACCGATAATCACTGAGCCTGAGGCGAATAATTGTTTTAGTATACATACACAGGTGATTATTTCAAAAAAGAAAAAAAAAAACCTTTCAACGCGAAATCATCTTCACAAAACGACTACTGGCAGCCATTTTGTCCATCGAGGTGATTATCGGCTGATAATCCGAGATAGCGAGCCAATGAAAGCGCGCGATTTTCTATAATCACCTGCCTATTTATACTAATAATCTCTAATACTGGTCTTCTTTCATTGAAATTCAACAAATGTGAATTACAAGATAAACGGATAAACCCCTTCGACTCCCATGATCTCAAAGTGCGTTTTCCTAACTACTTCCATAGCTGCCTTCGTTAGCTGGTCTTGAGAATTTGGTATCGTATCAGATCATACCCTTAAGCTGATAATTATCTTCATTCTCAATACTTGTCTTTCTGGCAGTTTGCTGAAATTGAGAGTTGATGATCCTGGGAGTCAAATGGTTAGTATATATGACAATTATATATTATAATTATTATGTATTATAATTATGTATAATTCTAATTATGTATTATGATAATAAATATATAATAAACATAAATTAATAAAAAATTTCTTAAACCGCTCGGTGTTCATTCTTGGTAATATAAGAAACGAACCCTTTCTTCGGTTAACGGAGAAATAGTTTTTTAGTGAACCCAGACGTTGGGGCCGTTCATCACTCTACCATCGTCGTTTTTTTCCAGCGTGAACACACTAAACCATTTTCCAATTTTTAGCTACGTGACCTGGCTATAAAATGGCGCCGAGGCTGGATATGACCTTTTTATCACCAGGGCTGTTAAGCAAACCATTGAGAACGTTTATATCAAAACAAGATTACATCTAGCCTCACTCTCAAAGTACACGTAGCTAAGCACAAAACTGGAAAATGGGTCCAAAGAAGCCTAGGTTGAAACATGGTCCGTATTTAACAAATAAATTCATACCAAGGCTCGTGACCCGCGATCAGATAAAAAAATAAGCGAACCTGGAGACGCAATGGAAGAGGTGAACCTTGACCCATCACCAATATACAAAATGTTTTCTCTGTTTGTAATTTGGTTAATTACCAATTGAAAATTTTCGACCTTAAAAATTAAAGTGCACCTAAACTCTAATATTTTTTGTTCCTAATATAAATCTCCCCATCCAAAGCAAACATGTGTCAGTATTGTCAACCAAAATTTCATTGTTTCTGTGCCGTGCATGCCACGTAAACTTGGCAGAACTAGCAGTAATTCAGACCCACGACCGTGATGTGAGAGGACTGGGTCTATTCTCGATTTTACGTCACAAACTGCTTTTGCATTCCTGTGTTCAAAGAAATTTTGCATTGCAAAGCAGTTTGTGACGTAAAATCGAGACTAGGCCCATGCCTCTCACGTCACAGTCGTGGGTCCAAATTACTGCTTGTTTGGATAACTGCGCGCGTCTTGCCCGGCAGATAAAAAACGAAATTGTAAGGTAAGAATGGTAAAACACTTTTGGTTTTGGTGGGGAGATTAATATTGTAATATTATTACACGAGTCAGGGTTTTCCCCTGAAGTTTGAGAACAATCAAAGCATTCTGACCTTCGAATATGGCGCTTAGGAGCGCTGTGAGACGCCTCCAGCTTACGTCTTGACTGTACAAAATTTTGCCTTTACTTTTTGCCTTCCTATGTCAATGAAAGTTTCCAATGAAAAGATCTTTGCGAAATTTTACCATCATCCGTCCCAGTTCCATACCGACAGTCCTATCTCTGTTTTATCTCAACATGAAGTTTTCCTTTAGCAAGGCCAGCTTCCTCTTAACTTTGCTCACAAGTTCCATAAGATCACCGTCCTCTGCTTTTGCTTTCTTCTCCCGTTTGCTCTTTTCCTTTTCCTTTAAAACGTCCTCGTCGTTCTTTTCTTTCTTGGTTTTGCGGCCAAAATTCAAAAACAGGAATGGGATGAGACACCAGAAAAGACCGTAGCAATACATGGAACTGAGGAAAAACAATTCAAGACAGAGGATTTCAAAAATAATTGGCGGCATTGCTTTGGCTTTGTGGTTGGCTCAAAAATCGCGCTACGTTCATCCAATCAGAAGAGAGCAAAAGCGAAACAAATTGTGATTGGCTCGCAAACGTTTTCGCGCGCTTTGCACCGGTTGCAAATATCTACCGTGCGTTTTGATAAGATCACCTCCTTGTCTGCCTCAGCTGTGATTGGCCAAAATTACTCCTTTTCGTTTCGTTTCGAGGCACTCAAACAACGCAACCGGCCTTGTTTGACACGTGAAAGCACAAGAGTAGGATTGTTGACAAACGAAACAGGAAAAGGCATGTTTTACCGCCAGAAGGCCAGGGCAATCCTTAACTCCAGAACCGCAAAAGGGACTGTTCCGAACGTCAAACAGCACATGGTTACGGCGCAAGTCATGACATCATACATTAAGGACGCAGAGCGTGAGCTCTGAAATAAAGGTCTGCAGGTTCGTCGGACCTGGGAAATGAAAATCGGGATTTGGTTAACTACTGTAATCTGCTAGTGGTCATCTCAAAAGATACGAAATGCTGTTGTACTGGACACAGTTAAGGCTAGAAAGTCTAGAAGGTTCAACTGCTACAAAGATTGCCACGTCAAAATCCGAAAAACGAATAAATCCTCTTCACTTTTTGAAATAGTTGCTTGCATGATTCAAACTGTTTTACAAGTTTATATAACATAAACGACAGAAAAAAACTTTCTAGAGAATGTCTTATCAAAAGACGAGCAGAATACGGCCCGCTAAATTGACCAATCATAGGACGCGTACTATCTGACATATAAAGAGTGTTTTCATTCACGTGACCAGCAGCCATATTGGATTACTGAAACAAAAGAAAGTACTTGCAGAAAAATAGAGTTCAATTCCCGGAAGATTAGTTTGGTACACCATAATGGCCACCGTGACGTCATGTGAAAACGCTCTATAATAAACGTATATTAACTAACGATAGGACTAACGCTTGAAAGGTCAGCCTTAAATCTTTGTTACGATGGTTAATTTAGCAACTCGATCAATAACCGAACCTGAGGTGCAGTGTATCTGACTTTCGGTTTGAACGTGTGATATAGTTATCAAAAACTGTTGCTAAATGTTCATTCAAAAATAAGAATTGAACATAATGCTTACCATCAAAATTGTTCGAACTTTTTCTAATGGAAGCGTTTGTATCCGAAATAAACAAATTTCAAAAACGTTTGTTTTGGTTTTCAAATTTCCCGGGCGCTGCCATTTTGAATAATTGTGACGTGCAATGGTTGCCCTGTTGTTTCAAAACAAAAGCTCTTTGCGTGAACACAATAAGTCAACCATTACACGTCACAATTATTCAAAATGGCAGCGCCCAGTAAATTTGAAAACCAAGCCAAGCGTTTTTGAAATTTGCCTATTTCGGATACAAACGCTTCCATTGGAAAAAGATCGAACAATTTTGATTGTAAACATTATGTTTAATATTTTAAAGTTTAATTCTTGTTTTAGTGGAGGTTCCCTAAGTTAAGTATGATTAGAAGTAGTAATTAGTATTCAATAAAGTGGAAAGTCGGTGTGGAATTCGAACACGGCCTACAAACGCTGCTGTCCTTTATGATCATCATGGTAGTTACCTTTCTGGCTGCCTCGACCATCAGTCCAACACTGAAGAATGTCATGTAATAACCAGGGTAAAAGCCGTGCCAAATGCATGATAGTAAAAACACCGATAATGTACGATTATGCGAGACTCGTTCGTATATAATCCTATGCAAAAAAAGTTATCCAATCAGTACTGACGTATTTGAAATCTTCTACCAAACTAAGCAAATTTCTCTCTTTTGAAAACTTTCGCGCGATCAAAAGCAAACGCAGTTTTCACAACCCCGTTTTCAGCACTTTTTTCATCAAGGAGTGAATCGGCGGAGTAAAGTACTAGAAACGAAGGTGTGGCTTTCAAGCGAAGAGCGGGCTTGCGCAGGCCGGAGGCTTATCCCGGTTTCATAGCATGAAGCGACTAGGATTATTTCTACTCCCCCCTAGATGGGATGCTAGTCCATCGCAGCATTAAATTCGCCGGTACCCATTTATACACCTGGGTGGAGAGAGGCACCGTGAGAGTAAAGTGTCTTGCTCAAGAACACAACACAATGTTCCCGACCAGGGGACTCGAACAAGGACCCTTCGCTCCGGAATCGAGCGCACCAACCATTAGGCCACCGCGCTTGCGAATTAATGACTGACTATTTTTCAATTCTTTATTACTGACCGGTAAACATACCTTCTAAGCCACAGAACCGTATTGATATTCCAGTTATCTAACACTTCCTTCATACTCGTCGCAAACTACGAAACCAAATGAAAAATATATCAACTGACACCAGAAGTCCAAACCCCAGAAGAGTTGGTATGCGATGAAATGCGGCCCTTCCGATATCTATTCTTAAAATCGCTACTGCTATTTTGCATTTAGCACAAGCAATTCCTCCAGCGACTCCTTGCTTAAGGACCAAACAGAAGCGTTGTGGTCATCTAGCTCAGTCTGATTGGTTAATCTTTAGCGTGAGTTAGATACACCGGAAGTGAACATTTCGAATGCCAGAACGGTAGCCTGTCCCAGAATTTTTAACTGGTCGTCTCTAATAGGGTGAAGATACTTAGCAATATAAATGTGTTCTTGTCAAGACAAGCTACAAAGGAAAACAGCTCACTTCCGGTCGCCGTTCGTGGCTCTAAAAAGTCGCGTGCTTAAACTCCCTATTGTTCTTTCACACAGCGGTGAAGCCCGTCCATTAAGGTACAAGTACAACAAATTTCTTGCCAGTTCAGTTGAAGCACCTACCTCAAGTTTGAAAATGTTCACGTTCGTCATGAGGTTCCATTTGGCTTTTCCACTCTCATCGTATCCATTAAAGCCAAATCCAGCGATATTATTAACGGCCTCGGCTGAAAAAAAAAAAGACCGATTTATTATTCTTTCGCATTAATGTTAATTAGAGCTACTGGGCGCCATTTTGAACATGTTCTATTCAAGAATAGTCCATTTTGCAGTTGTGTGCTTACAGGTAGTTACCTGGCCTATGAATGAAAGTGAAGCTGGAGTTGACGTTGTTTTGATAGAAACCTCACTGCTTTTCTTATGTAAATTCTTACTAATTAGCATGACAACAACATCATTAACATAAGAAAAGCAGTGAGATTTCTATCAACGCAAGGTCAACTCCAGCCTCACTTTCATTCACAGGCCAGGTAACTAAACACACAACTGTAAAGAGATCTATTGGTTATGACTGGAATGGATGCTCCAAAATAAAATGAGACACTTCGTGACACGTTACGTGGCAATACCCGACAACCAAACCCGCTTCGGCAGATAAACAACACTCTGTCTAGGAAGAGAATAACTGCTGGGTTAGGCACTGATCTCTCGTGATTAGGGTTAAGTGCTGACTCGAAATGATTAGCCTTCATAAATTGTTCTGGTGACACTCTCTTTTCACAGATTTTTTTAAACTTAGTAAAACTTAAGACCACTTGGCACTTTTGCAACTAAGTTTCTCACCTTATTTTGGAGTATCCATTCTCGTCACATCCATTCTAAATTCACGCTTGCACCAAAAGTAACACGGATGACTGCCTCTTGTTATAAATAATAATGATAATGATAATGATAATAATAATAATAATAATAATAATATTTCTTATATAGCGCCTATCCAGACGTGATCTAACCGCTTTACAAGTCGTGAAAAATTAAAATTAAAAATTAATCCATAAACGAAAAAGTTATACAAAAATTTCCCCGAATAAATAAGTTTTAAGTCGTGTTTTGAAAGTCTGGAGATTATCAGAGTTTTTTATGTGTTCTGGTAGATCGTTCTAAAGTTGTGGCGAGGCGACAGCGAAAGCTCTAAATCCATAAGACTTCAAATTATAGCTGCTAGGGTTAAGACGGAGCGATGTAGATGAGCGGAGGGTTCTTGAAGGACGGTAGAGACTTATCAGTTCTTGTATGTACGAGGGAGACAAATCATGCAAAGCCATGAAAGTGAGAATTAAAATCTTAAACTTTATGCGTTAATTAATTGGTAACCAGTGTAGATCTTTCAAGATGGGAGTAATATGGCGTTTTGTACATACTGTAGTTTTTTAACAGCATATTTCCGGCGGAAGATTGTACAGAAGGGAAATGCAGTGGTCAAGTTTGGTTGAGATAAAGGCATGCACAAGTGTTTTGGCAGTTTCCGTTGATATAAATTTTCTGATACGTGATAGATTACGAAGGTGATAGAATGCAGATTTACATACAGTATTAATATGAGGCAGCATTGACATGGTACTGTCAAAAGTGACACCAATATTCCTGGCAGTTTGAGAAGGCTGGACGGTGTCTTGACCAAAGCAGATTGACGGCAAGCAGTGCTGTAGTCTAAATTTTGAGTGAATAAAGAGGAACTCAGTTTTTTCTTTATTCAATTTTAGTTTGTTGAATACTCATCCATTTGTCCAAATCACTCAGGCATAGCTCGATACGTTCAACAGCTTCAGTCAGTTCCACGTCATTATTTGTTGAAAAGGAAACGTAAAGTTGCGTATCGTCAGCATAGAGGTGAAATTGCAAGTTATGGTGTCGAAATAAGTCAGCTAATGGTGCAGTATACAATAAATAGAGGACAGGTCCAAGCACAGAGCCTTGGGGCACTCCACAACTGAGGTTACGAGGTTGTGATTTATTCCCATTAATCAGAACAGATTGAGTCCGACCAGTAAGGTAAGATTGAAACCAGTTGAGAGCAGTTCCGCTGATTCCAAACACCGTCGTCGAAGGCAGCAGACAGATGAAGAGTATAACGAACTGACGATTATCAATAGCACGCATGACATCATTATGCACACGTACAAGAGCAGTTTCACAGCTATGGAAAGGCTTGCAGGCCGACTGTAATGGCTCGTGAAGGTGGTTACTTAGCAAGTACTCATGTAAGCGCACAGCCACGACTTTTTCAATGATTTTTGAGACTACTGTAAGGTTTGAGATCGGTCTGTAATTTTTAAAGATTTCGTGATCTAAAGAAGGTTTCTTGAGTAGAGGTTTACGGACAGCAGTTTTAAGAGAAGGAGGCAGATGACCAGATTCCAGAGATAAGTTAACGATCTTACAAAGTGTCGGTAGAAACATTTCCAAGTATTCTTTCATCAGTGCGGGAGGAAGTGGGTCTAAGATGCATGATTTTAAGACGACCTTATGAGCAATCTTAGACAATTCATCAGTAGATGAACCTTATTTAGTTGGCTTATTTAGTTGGTATTTTAGTGAAGGTGAGTCAAATGTGCAGAAGAGATCAGGAGTCAAGTGAACTTTAATTTGATTTTGGATGTCAATAATTTTAGTTTCGAAGAATTCAGCGAAATTGTTTGCTAATGCTGCAGCTGACGAGCATGTTGGAAGAAATTTCTCTGGCTTTCTATGTAAAAGACGATCAACACTGCCAAATAGAGCTTTGCTATCGACACCGGCTTCATTGATAAGACCAGAGTAATAATTCATTTTCGAGGTGTAGATGGATTGTTTCACGACAGTGCACTGATTAATATAGGCTTGATGATCAGTTTCAGTATGAGAATGGCGCAAACGAAAACAAACTTTTAGCTGCCGGCTCTGGGGCCCGTCTCTCGAAAGTTCCGAAACTTGACGGGCCATTTTCGGGTGTCACAATTCCCTCTGTATCTCAAGAACGAAGAGGATTGAAGTCGTCAAATCTCACAGTACGTTTTGTTTTTGTTACCTTGAAAACAAAAGCAAGCGGTTGGCAGTTTCACAAATGGCTTTTGGGGACTTTCGAGAAACAGGGCCCCTGCCTCTTAAGTTTCCAATGGGCCATTTCAGAGTTGCTGTTTGCCTCAGTTTCAAATTGAGTCTTGGTGCTCAACTGTTGTAAGGGAAATGAGTTTGATTTGCATAAGAATACGCAACTCATTTCCGTTTAAATGCTTGTGCAAAAGGACTCGCTTTGAAACTGAGGCATGCAGCAACAAGGAAATAGCCCAATTATCCGCCTGCTGCCAACGTCGAAGAGAATATAGTCAGGTGTCTTTACTATGATTACCCCCGAGTTGAAGCAAAATAGAAGCCATGAACAGAAGACCAATTAATAGTGAACTTTGTTTCATTTCTTACCAAGTTGATACGCGAAGTAATATTGCATTCTTATGACAAGGATAGAGATGTAAGCATACATATATCTCCAGAGAAGATGATGAGAATTAATGAATTCTGGGTCTGTAAAGATAAAACAAAACAACGCCATAATCGCCTTTTTCCTTCCTTTGTATCGAACGAGGCTTTGTCTAAAACATTCTTACACAAACCGCCGACCCGTTGGGTTAGTTAGTTGAGCACTTAACAACCATCAGGGAGGTGGTACGTTCAGTTCCGACCGGATATCCTATGGAAAAGTGCGGCCTTCCTTTGTAATCCGTGACATTGCAACTAATCAGACCTTTTAGTTTTCTCGGTCAAACCGTCACATGTCGCTCACTACGCTTGTCCTTATTCTTTGAGGGACAACGTTGGAAAAGGGACGACGGATTTTCTTGTTTTATGGCTGAAGTAACAAGGCCCATTTAAGGCTTGCAGTGGGCGACGAGATGTCCAGCAAATGTATTGACTGAAGCGAGTGGGAAAATAAAAATGCAGAAGTCCTATACTGATATGGGATTTTAAAAAAAGGAATTCATACATGTAGTGACAAATTTTTCCTTTTGAGAACCGATAACCAAAGAACTAACGCAGAAAAACTAAGATTGAAAGTAAGCGTTGATTAAAGAAATCCTAACCTTATTGGCCTAAACTAATGTCCTAATAACTTCTAGGGGCCCTCGGCAGTTCTATTGTATTTCACGCGCCCTGCACGTCGATGTCAGTAGAAAAGTAATGATGAAATGGTATATGAAATGAATAGCTTCACTTGATTTCATATCCGCAGTTCATATATGATTCATTTCATATACCATTTCATCATTGATTCATTCCTCATTAGAACCCACAAATGACCAGCTCCCAACGTCAGTGGCTTCATAGCTCAGTTGGTTAGAGCGTCGCACCGGAATCGCGAGGTCACGGGTTCGAACCCCGTTGAAGTCCTGAATTTTTCAGGCTTCTCTACACAATTGCAAAAAATTGCGCTCAAAACTGCGAAGATCATAGCTTCACTTGAGAAAAGTAATGTTTCACACAAACCAAGAAACACCGGTGAACAGAACGTTGGCAAAATACCTCCATTTCGTATAATCGGGAAATGTGATCCAGACATCACCATGATGCCTAAACACAACACGGCGCCTAACGTTTTCTTTATAACATCATCTCTTGGTGACGGCTCCTCGTTCCTTGGATCCTGTGAATATAATGTGAATGTAGATATGTACTTAAAGGGGCACTGTCATGATCTGCGCATGCTCGAGTTTGTTTGCTCTCGAGCCCACGGAAAATTCTAGCCGTCATTATGGATTCACGCGTGAGTCACGTATATTCGCCTGAGTTTCTCCTTTGTCCACCATGGCCCTCCCCAGTGGACACCATTTTGAATTTGTCTATTCAACTTGAAAAAAGTTAATTAAGCGAACACTTTTCAAGTTTTCACAAGACGCTAGCGCATGCGCTTCTCGTGACAGTTTCCCTTTAATCAACCCATCCTCCACCCAGAATTTATCTGATATACATATTTGCTAATTTGCTCTGAATTGACTATTATCGTTAATTTAGGACGCCGTGTCCCAAACTCGTTCCCAGGGTTCTCTCCTACTCGTCCACCGAAGGGACAAGTTGGAGAGAACCCTGAGAACGAGGTTGACTGTGTCTCAGGTCTTATGGGAAATGGTCATATTTGTTTCAAAAGACAACCCAAGTGTATGGACGTCATAGGACTTGAACCTAGGTGGAAAAAGTATTAAACGTGTGGACGTGTGGGCCGGTCGACATTTAACCATCTTGGGAAGAATTGCGATTGTTAAATCATTAGCACTTCCAAAGATTCTTTACATCAGTACCGTATTAAATGCGCCCTCTGTTTTTGCAAAGAAAGTTAATTTTCACTCCTTCTCTTTTGTATGGAACTTTAAACCTGACAAAATTAAAAGGAAGGACCTTAACTGGCCCAATCGACAAAGGTGGCCTTAAAGTGGTTAATTTTGCAGATGTAGAAAAATCTCTCAAAGCCGGCTGGGTAACTCGTTACAGCAAATCGGCCGAAAGCCACTGGTGTGCACTCCTTGATTCAAAACTTAACAAG
>NC_090873.1:46464924-46472424 GCF_036669935.1 Montipora foliosa
CGACAAGTGTGTGGGTTCTTTTACGTCCCACAGGATTATGAACATTGAAGGGTTGTGAGACGGGACCTCCGGCTTATCGTCCTTATCCGAGAAGACTAGAGAGTCTAACCATTTGCAGATGTAATTACAAAGGCAGCACTTTCTTCTCAGTTATTTAACTCACGACCTCCCGCGTGACAGCCCGGTGCTCAACCAACTGAGCCACCGGTGCGCGGTATCCCAGCTCTTATCCCACAAATGTCGTTCAATGTCTCATGTTATCGCAGGTTGTTATTCTTACTGATTTTGATCGTTTTCACATTAATTGTCTGGAATTGCGATCAGGACAATTCTAGGGTCTTGTGATGTCTAGTCCGGATTTCCTGACCACCAGAGACCATTTTTTTTACATGACAGTCTCCTCGAGTGGCCGGAAATGCTCACATATCATTCGTCCATTTACAGAACCCACACATACAAGATTGTGTTACTGTGGGTCAGACGTCAAAACCCCACACAAACTGCTTGGAAATGTATATAAAGTGCTCTATATGCATGCTAGCATGCATTTCTTACCGAGGACTAGTTCAAGTTTGGTGCTTTAGCGAAGCTGAGATATTGCGACACGTGTCTAAATCAATTCCATCTGTACAGTACCGCACAAAAGTACAGTATTTACCCATTTGTCGCTGTTTTGGCGCGGAAGATTCGCAGATCGATTCTGCGTTCTCAATCTCGGCATGAAAGCGGCGTGCCGAAATTTCTCCGAGCTTTTGGCTAGGTTTGCTAAACTCTGACTCATGACTGAATTTGTTTAGCCTTAATGAAAAGCCACTCCCAAGCAGGGCGAATTTGCTGGAAAATAAAACAGACCACAACAATGGAAACACGGTGGCTTGTTAAATGCAAGATCCGGAAAGGGGTCAAGGTTTAACCATTTCCGGATGTAATCAATAAAGCAGCACGTTCTCCTCAGTTATTTTAAGATCTCGCGTGTTTGTCTAGTTAAAGTCCACATTTCCTGCTTGCACAGGATTTTAATTCGTCGCATTTGTTTTATTTATCTCGTTACGGTTGTTTTTCTTTTCTAGCGAGAAAAACCTCTGTCACGAAACGATTCCTTTCCCTGTTGAGGAGATACATCTGTCATTCATTTCAGGTTAATGTATCGTACATGTAGGTACTTTGTACGTTTAGTGAAGTGTAGGCTCATAACCAGTCCACACCGGCGGGGCCTCCCCCCTCCTTCCCCAACTTACCAATGCTAACCACAGCCTTGGAAATTGTCTCGCAAGCTTCAATCTTGGACAGATTAAAATGGAACAGAAATGCCCCATTTCCCCCTAAATCAAGGATGAAACTGCGTGAAGGCTATAATGTGCCATTTTCACATCATTGATCTTGGGGGGGGGGGGGGGGGGGGGGGGGAGGGGTGGTGTCAATTTTCCATTTGATCTGTCTAAGATTGTAGGTTCTCACTTCATTTTATTTTTGAAAATGACTAAAGAATCAACAACAACTTCCTCCTCCTCCCGCCCTGCCACCCTTTACCTTAGTTTTTCTTTTCTTTGTTCATGACTCAGTGAACTTTCATCTCTTGCTGAGCCTGGGAGGGAAAGAAGAAAACAGAAAATCAAATTGTTACAGCCACCTTACCCCATGTAAGAAAATAGTAATTGTAAAGCAAACACGTCTCTCTCCACCTCATGCATTTCCTCTTGCACAATGCAAGAAGTACAGCTGTAAGTAATCATCACTAGCAGCAATGGTGGCCACAGCATCATCATCTGGGCACGCTAAAAGCACAAATTACCGGTGACAGATTTTATTCTTGGGTAAAGAGAGGCAAATTATGTATCTTGCTCAAGGAGTCTGACAGACCCTGAACTCAGGCTACCAGTCCCAGAGTCCAACAGAACCCCACTTTTAATAATCTGACCATGATTAAGAACCCCAACTGGCAGGAGGCAACCAGTTGTGGGACTGCTGAAGGAATGGAGTTCTTCCCAACGTAGCTTGCTTTCGAGCAAAAGTGAACATCAAAATACAAACCGAAAAGTACATTAGTGCCAGGAGCAAAACGATTCACAAATTTTGTGACAAATGGAAATTTTTTATATAATTACTATTATTATTATTATTATTATTATTATTATTATTATTATTATTATTATTATTATTTTATAGACAGAAGGTAAAGTAATGTATTGTAAGTCGAAGTTTTTAAAGTAGTTTATTATGTATTAGTGTTGAATGTCTCTGTAAATAGTAGTGTACTAAGTGTTTTTTTTGTATGTAGGTAATTTTCGTTCCTAAAGTCTGTAAAATAAAAATAAAATAAAAAATAAAAATAAAAAAAAAGAAAAAGAAAAAAGGAGGCAACCAGTTGGCTATAATATTTTACAAAGTGTGGTAGAGTTGAATCCGAGACAACCAGAAGCAAATCCTCACCAGAGGTTTGAACGGGGGTTTGATCCCAGGGTAACCACATGAAAACCCAGCACCCTAACCACTGGATCACACCTCCATGCTCCACCCACTTTCCTCAGGACGGGTTGCTCGAAGCATTGTTAGCGCTAACCACCATTAAATACCATGGAAACCTATAGATTTTTATACCTCTTGAACGATTAGCGCTAACCAGGCTTCCAGCAACCGACCCCACGTGTTTTAGTCAAGTGGACACAACCAAAAGTGACCACTGATTGATGTACATGTATGATTTCTTGTCATTCATGTTTGAAATTTTAAATTTATGTACCAGCATATATTTCTTTTTCACTAACTACTTTTGACAAAAATAACATTCTTAATTAGGTGGCGGTCCATTTTGTCTGATTTAACAGATTTACCAAACGTTCACTGGAATCAGAACTGAAACAAGGTACTTACCATCATGAACACTGAAAGCAACATAGGAAATTCTTTGCACAAAGATCATGAGGGGTCTGTAAAAAAAATTCACACAAAGTTTGTCATCACATAATAATGTTTACAATAATTTTGAACTCAAAGAAATGTTCAACAACAGCCCAAGATCAAGCCTTTTTATAGAGAAATAGGATAAATCAGTTGTAAACATGATTAATTAAAAGAAACTAGTGAATGATTCAAGCTGAACGGGAAGAGATTGAGAACAGTGCCACCACCCTGGAGGGTGTAGCTCAACCAAAAAAAAAAATTCCAGAGGGAGAAGTGATCCTAACACTGCAATTCTCAGGACAATTTAAGCAATTTCCTCTTACGCATCCCTGAAAAATTCAGACCTGTGGCTTCAACACGATTTGAAACCCAATTGGCCTCTGCTCTACCAACTGAGCAATAAAGCCACTCATTTGGGAGCAGGTCAATTTGTAAGGATCACATGTTCCGGCTAAAGGACTTGACAGATGAACTAATGTATAGATCTGAAGTGTGACTTATATTCCCTTTCAAGGAAACACATAAGCCCAACAAATTGACCTGCTCCCAACTGAGTGGCTTCATAGCTCAGTGGGTAGTGAGAGCAATTTGCAACAGCATAGCAGAGGTCATGGATTTGAATCCCGTTGGAGTGAGTCACAACTAATACAACAATAATTGCTTTTTGTTGTGCAGATAAGTGCGAGAATCTTTTCTCCCTTTCATCTACAACCAGCACTTCAAATGTATATATTTATTTCACTTAAACTAAATCACTCCACTCAGTTTGATTTGTAGTTTTCCTTGTGTTTCTTATGAAATCATTATATTCTCCAATAAAATGGCCTTAGCCCAGGACAGTGCAAACTACAAAACAATAAAAAAATTATAAAAGCCACCCTGTAGTTTTATTTACTGTCTGTAATCTGCTTGGTTATGAACATTTATTCCAACCTTCAGTATCAACTTGCATTTTTACTTTTGAAGATTATTTATTTCAAAAGATACAAATGTATGCTATTTAAAACATTACTGTATCTTATTATGCAGATAACACAGATCTCAACAGACCTTTAAAATAACTCTTGCTCAACCTACTGTAAGGCAATAAATATCATGATTCTTTATTGCACACACCCTGTGAAATCCAATGTATAGCCTCCATAGTCTGTAATTTGTCGGTACAGATGAGAAACTGCTAACAATACCATTGAAACTGATAACACATATCTGAAATTTAAACAGCAAATTCCAAGACCATGAAGAGAAAATGAGAAGAATGTATTAATAACAATAGCCTGTTCAAGGCTCTCGGTGGATCAGGACAAGAAAAATTGTGGTGAGGGTGAGAAAAAGCCAAGCAGTTTGCTAATTACCCCCCTTGAAGTGCAGCAAAAGGATAGCTATGGACATGATTAAGAAGATCAGGCTATGTACTATCTGGAAAACAGCACCACATCACGGTGAAAGGAGTGGCTTCTGACATCTGTATAAGCCTTATTCCTGAAATAACTTTATTTAAAAGACACGACTGCCAGCAATAGCGGCAAATCAGAAATTATGCTTCTACAAAATTGTCCGTACTTTTCTAGAGAATCTAACCCATTGGGCATATCCCCTTTCTGATCAAGAGAAATTAATACAATTATATAAGGGTTAAGATTCCTCTTCAAAGAAATTTCCCAATTGAGTTATGCTCAAGTTTATTCTAACCATCTTTCATGGTCACTGTCATTAACAGATTTATGCTTTGCTAAGTAGTGACCAAATATGTGGTATTTGGAAATTTATCTGGAGAACATACTTATGAACGAGAGATGGATTCAACACACAAATGAGATTATAACACAATCCACTGATACCAAGTAAAATCAAGACTTGCCTGAAATAATAAAAAAAAAGAAAAGTGAGATTTTTCTATAGAGAGCCAGAGCCAGAAATTAGAAATACTTATAGCTATTACAGTAGTTATACTTGATTGTGAAATGCATGAAAGACATAGACAAAATTAGGTGTATTACAGTGTTCAGAATTTAAAAATTTGTCCCTGTTTCAAAAGCCAGGCAACTAAAGCTGTGAATTTGGTTGGCCTGATCAATGCTTGGTTGCCCATTAGGAAACCCCCACGATTAAATGTATGCCGTGTTAAGATGCAATCATGTGGCATTAGAACTTGAGTATCCCATAGTTCGAAGTGTGCAACTGTGGTTTTTTGTGGAAGTCTGGATTTAAGTTTTAGCATTTTCAACTGATGGAGTCTTCGATCCTCCATCACCTACACATTTGTGAATTGTCTCTTGCATTTTTCTATCTGTCAGACAATTTCTTGTGAAAAGCCTCAGATATTCCAAACGCTGGAAAACGATCAGCTGCAGCAAATTAACACACTATTATCGGACATTGATGACGGAAAACTGACAAGTGAGTTGGGAGCTGCTTACTGTAATTCATTTATGATTTTTGGCTGGGTTGAGCCTGGGTTGTCCGTTGCTTTCTTCTTCGGGCAACCAGGCTTTTCATTTTACCAAGAACTAGTCACCGGAAAACTCTCTAGTCGTCTGGGACGACCGGATGGCCACTAATTTCAAGCACTGGTATTATGAACCGCTATTGAAATGACTCTGAGAGAGAATGATTATCACAGCTGAGAGCAACTATAGACATTTTTTTTTCTTGCAAGATCATATATTTGTACAAAAATATTTAATTTTATTGTGCCTTTCAAACAATAATAATTATTATTGTCTCCTTTTACTGCTGCAAATGGCAGGTGAAAGATTGAAAAAGGAAACCCACAAAGTAGATTGAAATTGGGCAATCACATTTGTCTCCCCCATTAGCTAGAATATGTTTGCACACCAAGAAGATTAAGATATTATTAAAGTTATTATATGATAGTAAAAAGCCAAACCATTGATTGGATTTTGAACTGTTCATGAGAAAACATTATTCTTTCTAAAACATTTTTGTATATTTCTATTCAGGTTTAGGAATTTGTAAATAAGTTACAGTATTACAGATTGTACTCACTTTCTGTAATTTGATTGTTCAATCTTGAATTAATAGTTCGTTTAAAATAACTTATGAACAATTTAAATATTGTATTTTGACAATCAAGTTCGTTCAAGGTCAAATTCTCCCCTTACTTCCAATGACTTTAAGTGTAGAGGTGTCATATTTGTCCTTACAGACCACACAAAATGGATTTCTAAAGTGGTGACATCATAAAAATTAAATAATTTTTGAAATTATGGAATTTGTTGGGATAGTTTGAAAGAATAACATCTGAAAGGCCTAGCTGCCAAAACCTACAATCATCGACAAAACTGTTGGGAAGATTAGCACTTTTGATGTCTTCATTGCTTCTCTCCCCTCCCCCCTCGTTCAATGTTGTGCAAAACTGAATGGTTTCAGTGGGAAATTGTTGAGTTACCTTCCAACATTGAATAAGGGGGAGGGGGCTATGTAAGAGAAAGTGAACTATTTCTTTTGAGCTTTAACAGAAGCGGGTTGAAATTAATACAGCTCTGGTGTGGTTCATTTACATAACCTTCCCAACTACTTTTGTCTATTATTGTAGCATTGTGGGGCAAAATTGATATTCCTGGTCCCGTTTTGCTCTGATGACTCTATAAAATCCTTCTAAATTTGACTTAGTTTACTGAGTCAAATTTTGAAGGACTTGTATGGAGTCATCAGAGCATAACTGGGCTACAGTGTAATATCTCAAGCTAAGACAATTTGCCCTGAAATACTAATTTTTCGCGAGTAGGACTTTTGGATGTTGTTCTTCCATAATACTCCGAAAAATCCATAATTTCACAAATTTAATTTTTATATGACGTCACAATTATTTTTTCCAGGGCATCGTTCTTCAAGGAGATTCAAGTCTTGTGTCTTGTTCTGTTGCGGTTTCCGGAAATGACACGGGCCTCCAACAATTAACAGTAAACTAAAAATTCTTAAATAAGCTTTGTTCATCTCCAGAAGAACGCGGACACCGTTTACTGAGCTAACGAGGGTACAATTTGCCGTTCTGAATCACAAAATAATAATTTGCGAATTTCCAATAACCTGAAGGCCACCTTTTAAAATGACAACAAGTTCGTTTAACTCATCTCATAAAAAATTCATGCCTGTTCTTGATACGTAAACAAGAAAGTTACGCAAATTATGATTTCAATAACTGCGAAGAAGGAAAGCCTCTTACCACCCAAAACAAAACCAGGAAAGTGCCAAACCCCATATAAATCCGACAAATCGTCTTGCTGTTGTGGAAACGCGGTGGGGATGAAGAAGAAACCGAAACACAAGTCCCAAAGGGAAACAGAGTAACATACAAAACACAAAATTGATCTGAAACAAGAAAACACAATTGATTGAGGAGTCAGTTTAAATATTTTTGGAAAAAAATTGCCTTTTTTTTCGTTCAGTTTTATCCGCGATTTTCAATGTGTTGGGGTTAGTCTTAATTTTAATCACATTAACCTTACATTATATAAAACAGCTTGTTTTCGCTTTAAATACCTTGTACATGTGATTCATCTAGATAAAACGTTATTTCCACATGCCTACCTTGTCTGGCGCAAAACTCGTTGTACGAGACACTTCCAAAACAAT
>NC_090873.1:46479924-46489924 GCF_036669935.1 Montipora foliosa
CGTTTAAAGGCCCCAATCTCCTCGCGGTTTTTCTGCCCTCGCCCGCCTTTATTACTTAGCAACCAAAACCGCCATGCTACGCAGGCTAGGTAAAACCCAGTTAATTTAACAGTTATAGTTGAAAAGAGTAGTTCTGTCTTTTGGAAATCTGTTTAGATAGACTCGAGAGAGATGCGATTAAGAGCAGTTCATATATGTAGACTTGCCACAAGTCGACCTCACGATAACCCCAGAAGAAAATGTTTCGGGGAGCGAATCGTGATTTTTCGTACGCGAAGTGAATGAGCGAGCGACGAAGTCGCGAGAGGTCGACTTGTCTCGCTTGCAAAGTTTTCATTTGCGTCTCGCGCCAAAAAAGAGGTGACGTCATTCGCAAGTCCTGAACTTTATGGCGCAATCCGACGAAAACAGTCAAACATGTTTGTTTCTACGAAATCGAAAGAGGAAATTTGTTAACTTTGTGCTAAAGGTATCAGAAACAAAGATGAAATAAAACGAAAGCTTTTTTTTCAATCTCGAGTCGCCCATAGGATTAGGAGTTATTCATCCACTCTCGCATTCGGTCTTGGCGGCGCATAATAACACACTTTAATTCAACTTGATCTCGAATTACTATGATTCGTTTTTATTACTTTATTTGCAATATTTATAACAATATATTACACAATAAATCGCACCAAGACGGCATAAGACACCTATGTCAGAATTGTTTCGGAACGTTTTCGGTTAACGTCGGCTTCGTCTGTTACTAGCTAATGGAGTTTCTGCGTCAGTAAGCGTTTGAAACACGATAATTTGGTAGTATCAACTTAGCTGATAGATTAAATCAACCATCCAAAAAGTTGACATTTCGAGTCTTAACCTGTTGCATGGCGTTAACGAAGGGCTAGCGCTCGAAATCAGTGGAAATGCGTTTCAGTATCAACTGGTTTGATATGGTAAATTTACCACCTTATTTGAAAGATGACGTTTCGAGAATCAACGAACGCTTTCTTTCAACTAATTTACTCTTCTTATGCACGTTGCTATATCCCTACCAACAACGTAGCTCTATCTTTTACTATGTAAACTCATAATATCCTAATTCGCTAAAAAAAAGTAAATAATTCGCTTTGAAGAAAGGCAACAGGGATGGTGCAGTGGTGAGAGCACTCGCCTCCCACCAATGTGGCCCGGGTTCGATCCCCAGACTCGGCGTCATATGTGGGTTGAGTTTGTTGGTTCTCTACTCTGCACCGAGAGGTTTTCTCCGGGTATTCCGGTTTCCCCTCTCCTCAAAAACCAACCGATTTGATTTGATTTGCGTCAATTGTTGATTTCAGTTTACAATGTTCCCAATTAGTGCTCGAGCGCTAGAACGACAAAATACTTAAAACTCTCGAAACGTCAAGTTTGAAGTTTCTCTACGATGATCATTTCACCATATCAACCCAGATAACCCCACAGTTTCTCTAGAAAACGCTCGAAACGTTGGCTTTTAAATCTCAAATCGGTGGTCAATTTAATTTTATGAACTCAGATGATACTAACCAATTTTGGGCAAAATTCGGATTTTATATTTAGGTTGATTTGCTCGATCATCAATATCTTCAGCAGTTTTCTTGGCGTGGTTACTATAAATTGTTCCTTTCGATGAAAGATAATTCCACGTTCAAATAAATCGCCTCTATAGGGCCGAAAATCCCAAAGGTGCTAAACCAATTTGTTAATTCAATAGTTTTTCTTTCTTTGGACGAGTTACAAAGAGTGCAAGATCGCCGCCTGAAAATTCCTGGACTTCACAAGGTCACCCTTAAAAAGAGTTGCTATGACCATAGTTCATATATATAGCTGGACTGCTTATGGAAATCTGGAAACTTCAAAAGCGGCTAAACTGACATTATTCCTCTTTTTAACTTGACTGTCATGCACAGCTTTTGTCTTCGCGGGTTCACAACTGAGTTTTGAACAAATTAACCGAAGCTTTTGATTGGCAGAAGAAGGGTGTAATTTGTACATTGTCAGGGCCAAAACAACCGTGAAACATAAAAACTTGTTGAGTGTCATAACAATCTCCATGTTCTACCTTATGCCGTTTACATCATCGGTTTCTTGTAGGACGGAATATTTTTGCGATTTTTCTAAACCATGTGAAGGTATGAAGATAGTCGGCTTCAGTTCTCATGCGTGAGAAACTCACTCGATTCGTGAACAGATTTTTTTTATGAAGGCCGAAATGCTTCTTTGCTACCGTTTAGTGGTCACGAACTTTACGAGCTATCAGTGTTTCTTCCCAATGGCCTTGTATTCCTCTTCTTTCTCCTGAAGGGGGATCCACTAAATGAATTATATAACTTCATTTGCAATCTGAGAAGAAAGAGGAGCATCATTTATGATGCATAAATTCCTGCGTTTATTACTGGAAGTTAATAGGCGATAGAAGTGGTGTTAAGCCAATAATTTTAACTTTAACTGTTAAAAACAGTTACATTTAACTGTCTTAACGACTTATTTTTCACTTTCAGCTGTAACCATGAACGTTTTACCATAAGTCAGAAGGAAAAACTTCCTGAGGGTATGAAAGGGGTTTGTCACATTTGGTCTAGGAGCTGACTTCCTTCATTGTCTGTCGAGGGGGAGACAGGTATCTGAAATCTAGGTGAAGGTTAGGGACTATGGATGCAGATCAATCCGCGTCATCCGCTTGACGCAGAACCGCTATTCTGTATATAGTTACTACTTTTAGTCATTCATAGTTCTCACAGTACGTCTACGTAGGGGAACACGATAAATTTAAATTACTACTTCATGTGTTTCTTGAGTGAACGTCAATATTTGTCCTTGATTACTTGCTGGTGCAATCAAAAAATAAGAGAGTGTCTAATCCGCGTGGGTGAGTGGGTCGTGGGTCCCTAACCCTAACCCTTTTTTTTATCAACGACTGGAAATTCTCGAAACAGACAAGACCTAAGACAAATTTGGACCGAGCACTGAGGGAGCTAATATATATCTTTTTTTTATCATCAAACAAACACGGCCCACGCCCCTCTACGCGATTTAGCCTCACCCAAAATTAAAAAAAAATTTCCTGAGCGCGTGTTGAATGTGAGATAGTAAACAGGCAAAGAGCTGTTCCGCCGAGTTGGCTATAACCCTTTTCAATTCCAAAAAGCGCGAAAAGAATGTTAAAAAATCCTGAACGTTTGTCTTCATTGAGAGCACCATAACTGGTCTAACTGCTACTTCTATAGACCTCTTTCATAATAGCGGCCAAATTATTTATGCTAATTAGACCTACCGCCCTCATTTTGAAACAAATATTCTTTCGAAATTTGCTCGTCGCAGCGAGGCTAGAAAGGCTTATTAGCATTAAAACAAAAGAATGAAAAATTGTTCGCCATTTATGAAATTGGTCTGTATGACAGAGTGGTTTTCAATTGAGTGTCGAAAGTAATTACCGAATAGGTAAAGGTAAAGTCTGCTTACGAGCCTAGAAGGCCCATCAGGCCGGCGCTTATCTCCGGTTTCTGTAGCGTGAAGCGACTAGGAGTGTTTCTACTCCCCCCTGGATGGGATGCCAGTCCATCGCAGGGTTACCCCCAGCATTAAATTCGCCGGTACCCATTTATACACCTGGGTGGAGAGAGGCACCGTGGGAGTAAAGTGTCTTGTCCCCGGCCAGGACCCGAACCCGGACAACTCGATCCGGAGTCGAGCGCACTAACCATGAGGCCACCGCGCCTCCCACAATTAAATTGCCCGCATTAGCCTCCATTTCATGCTAGATCCAGTCCAATCGTTAGAATACGAAACTGGCCTATTGCTTTGGTATATGATTACTTCACTTAGTGATTGGTTCAAGGTTCTCGCGCTACTTTTCAACCAATCAGAAGTGAAACCAAAACCAATCGTGGCTCGCGCGTGCACATTTTCCCGCGCTTAGTGTCGGCTACGTGTAATTACTTAGAGTTTTGATTGGTTTACTGGATTGTCTCAATCGTTTTTGATTGGCCAAAGTAATTACTTTGGTTTTGGTTTTACGACACTCAATTGAAAATCGCTCTAAGTGGAATTGTACAAATTACGATTGGGCTTCCTGGGAATGCTCGTGCCAGTTCAACTCAGACTCAGTCTGCTGGAGCTGATACTTGCGAACAACTCAGGTCTTACCCGCATGTGCTTGGGTCCTTTGACGGTACTACTAGCTCCTTTTTCAATATTTTAGCGATGCAGTTCCTCAATGTAAGATAACAGAAGTTCTTGTAAGCGATGCCGTTCATTCCGCAAACTGGTGTATCGAACAATCCTTCATTATTCTTTGGACATGGCTGACATCCAGGCGGCGCTGAAACAACGATGCAACTATTTTATCTAGAATCAGACCTTTTACAAAAACACCAAAAGGGCTATAAAGCTATTACTAACTGAGTTAAAATTGTGGCTCTCGTTGTGTGTTTTTTTCCGGTTCGGTTTATGGCCACAATGTGACCTAAAAAATGGAAAGTTACGCGCAAAGGTTGACTGAAAGATAAAAGGAATATTAGGGAGGCTCCTACCAGGGGGCTCCTTAAAAGAGAGAATTATTTACATTTGAGTTAAGAGTTAAGTGGCATGGGCAATCACTGGAGACGACTATCTTATGACAGAAACCTCACTGATTTACCAAACGGAATACTGGCAGAAGAAAAGCAGAGAGATTTTTGTTTTTATTTAAAACAATTAAACTTTAGCCTCGTCGACCCTGCATGGGAAGGATTCTGAATGCAGACGCGTGAAAATACTCGTTTTAATTTCTTATTAAAGCATCAACAGTTGCTTCCGTCACAGCAAGACAAGACCATCGAGTATTAAGTTTAGCAAATCATTTAAGCAAACGCGCGTTGTTGTTTGCTTGGTTCTGAAGGCCGAGTTAACACGAAGGCGATATGTAAATCAGGGTAGATGTCTCCGCTGAAAATTACTTTTGGAACTGCGGGTTCAGACGCACCTGAAACCGTTAGCGATAGTTTAGTACGTAGTAAGGACGGTGCCACCTAATTAAAGATATTCTTGCCCTGGTGTGTGATTATGCAGGAAATGTAGATCTTAACAAGTGTTATTGAAATCCAAAAAGAAAATTGGGGGTAACCGCGCATTTTTCAAAGATAATTCATGAATAATATTTGTAAAAAGCTTTAAAATACAAAGCAATGTATGGCGTTCTTTCCCAAATTGAAGCTTAATTATCTCTCAAAAATGCATGGTTACCCCCAATCTTCTTTTTGGATACCAAGAGTACTTACTAAGATCTACTTTCTCCAGATAGATTTAAACCGCGCAAAAATACCCATGTATTAGTAAGCATCCCCGATAGGAAATCCGAGTATCTCGAGATGCGCAGAACGTATGCGCAATAAAAATAGTAGGCACCGTCGTTAACGTGACACCCAAAGCGCAGTCAGTGTTTTGAGAAAATATTAGAATGAACTAAAATCTGAGGAGTCACTTGCTGTAAGCATTTTAAACAGTTCTTGGGCTACAACTTCCGTCATAAAGCAGAGGTATTTAAGAGGCAATAATGGTAACAACTTGTGGAGGCCATTCATTACTGGAAATATCATTTTGTTTGTGCCAAACATTTTGATGAAAAGCCTTTCAGTAAAAACAGTTAAGTTACGTTTTTATAATATCAAATCCATGCCTTTGTGAATTTAAAATGCTATTCAATTTACGTTAAGTTACAATAACGAGATGCTTCTGTGAAGCATACACTGGGTTGCCTGTGGTACGTGCTACAGAAAATCAGAAGGCACTGAATTGTGTGGTATTGAAATACAGCATTCCAGTCTCTGAAGAATAACAAATAAAAGAGAAGCGAGAAACATTGGCTTCTGGGCTGACATGTTGATAATTTTCAAGTTCCCTCACAACTTCTTTTTACCACAAGTGTGCCCTCTGAGCATCTGAAGGCTTTCTAATACTAAAGTTCACTGAAGTTAAGCCCTGCCGGGCGGGGTTAGTGTTTGGATGGGAGACCAAAATAACGTACCCCTCCTAAAAAAGAAGCATCGGACCGAAAATACTATTAACTCTAACAAATGCGAACTCAGCAAGGTACAGATCTTTTTAGCTTGCTTTATGCAAAACAAATATTGATGAAAAAGCAAATAACTATCGATACACAGTTTTCAGAAACCGGACGGTCGATCGAGAATAAAATATTTACGACATCAAAACAACATTAATTTTGAACCGTGAATATAGAATATAAAAAGTTACGATCAGCGACAAACATTTTGGGAGATTTTTGCTACGTTCAAGTAAATTGCAAAATCGAAAGTGACTTGGCCGGAATTCAGCGGGCGCCGTGATTAAGTTACCGCTGTATGTTTACTCGCCAAACAGTGAAGCATCTGTGTCAAATGATGGCAAGATACCGGGTTTTTGTAAGTTTCTTTTTCTGTCAAGTGTTATAAAGTTTGACAATGAAATGAGCGAAGTCAAAACAAAGATCACAATCGCCCAACTCTTATTTATGCAAAGTCAAAATTTACTCTCCAAGACACGTACGACGTTATTTATCACCAGGTAATTCCATCATTTTGGAAATAGCAGCTACTTTATTATTCATCTGCGTCACAAGTTTTCACTGATTTTGGGGCTCATTTTGTTGAAACTCAAGCACGCTTCCAACAGGCCTGTGAACCCTTACTGCTTACAGAGCAATACTAAAAAACTTCTCCCATATCACATTTCAACCTTAAGCTCGAAAATTCAATACACAACATGATATTATAATTCACAAAGGCAGAAAATACCACAGAATCCTTTTCCAGCGAAAATTTTATTGAAACAAACAACATATTTGCTCTTAGAGGCGAAAACCTCTTCCTATTTGATTGCGTGCGTGAAGACAAGAAACTCAATTGTGTCAAATTACCATGTACTTCAGGTAAATACTGCTCACTTTAATTTCGTCTCGACGGGCGATAGATTGTTGTCGAGGTCCAGTACTCGTCGCTTTTGAGATTCATGCCTAGTTTATCCAACTGACTTTCCATTATTGAGCTCCATAAGGGTATATTTTGTTTAAGGATCCACTAAAACGCCATTCGCGTTGCATGACTTTCGACGCCATTGCAGGCTAAGTTAATGATTCTACTGTGTCCACCAGAGAAATCTACGCAGTTCCACTACCCTCTCGATCCTAAGAAAATACGCCCAGAAGGCTCTATACACAAAGACACCACTTACCAGGGGAGTGACAGGCAAGACTTTTACCGACACGGAAAAAAAAAAAACTAAAAAAAAGAAAAAAAAGAAAACAAACAAACTAAACGAAGACCTCGACTGGGTTTGCCTTATAAGGCAACCCAGTAAAAATCGCGCCGGCGAAACTTGAATTGAGTTTCTACAAAATTGAGAGTGTATAGTTTACACTACAGTTAACTTCTTGAACCATTAAGTCTTTGACGTTGACTAACCCCTAAGGCTTCGAAACACTAACACATTCTTAGTTAACAATGTCGGAAGTTGGGACCTCAAGCGGCGAGGAACAAAAATTAAACACACTCTCCAGGTTCATAGTCTGGCGCTTTACAACACACTACAAGAAGCTAACGGATTTCAAAGACTTTGTTTTGATGTGGGGATAACAGCTAAATACCTTTAAAGCAAAAATAGATAATTCGTGAACGTAACTACGGTAAAATCCTTCCTCGTTGTTGATAGAGTTCCCTATGGTGAAACAAGCTTAGCGTACAAGATATCAGACTATGAATCGCAGTGATAACATTTTGCACCTTTGATGCTTTAACTCTTTGCAATTTTTTGTCGAATAAAAATTCAAAGGTTAAAAACAAGCAGATTAAGATCAAGTGAAGAAATATGTCTTACCTTTCTCGCCCCAAAACGTGTCGTGTCGTACGCACATTGTTGTTCTCGGAGACATCGTTATTACAGAAACTACTACGATGAAGACTACACGCCCCAATTCTGTCATTTTAACTCATTTGGGACACATTTGATTAAAAGCGTGATCGTAAATTAAGAACACGGGATTTTTCATCGACCAAAATATCTGGAAAAGAAGATAATTCCCTTGTCTACTTCCGTAATCGGACCCAGCCACTAAAAGAGCATGCGTGAACAAGGAGATAGACAATGAATCTTTAACGCAACGTGTCCAAATAACTTAGACACTGTCAGCAAACATTTATCAGTTCACGATGGGATGTTTGCATAATAAAAAGTTGTAAAGCTCAAAATTAATTTCCTTTGAGGAAAAGGGTACAGACTGAGTTCCATAGATAAACCAAATGGTTCTTGACCTTGGCAATTATAAGACGTTTAGCACGATCAAAGGGTTGGTTACACGCGCTGTTATGTCTCCCAAGAAAACCAGAAAACCAATAGTTTATGCACATGAATACGTCTACTATCTAATATGGATTGCTTTATTATCATCAACACGAAGTCTGGTACTGTACAATCTTAGTTAAATCTTGCTTAAAAACCTCTTTGGTGAAAGTATATAACCCTCTTTACATTAAACCATGTGACTGGTTCAAATGGCACATTGGATAATACTTTACTGCCTTGTCATAAACGGTTATAGTTTTTGCGGACTCTGTGAACAGAAGGAATCACTAAAGATCATCAGTTAAAGACAATTCGCTCAGAATTTGTGCGTGCAGTACGGTATTTCGCGTTGTAAAGCTACTCTTTTAATTACTGCCGGGGTGGCCATTTTAGTAAGTGATGAGTTCGTAACGGGTACTGTGTTACTCGGTTTAGGATCTGAGTATTCACATATTATTATTCATTGTATGCAATTTGCATGGTTGATGACAGGTTCTCATAACCATTGATCAGTTTATTCGGGGACAAACAAAGAGAAGCTGGACCTGCAGCAGCCAGTGTAATTCACCGTCGAGCAAGCAACTATTTAGCTCCACCCAACAATTTCTTATACGAGAAGAGTTCGCGGATATTAAGTTACAAATGGAGATCATTTTGAGAAAAGAAGTAATTTGTGTCTCTCTACGTTCTTCATTTTCATTGTAATTTTGCTGTACGATGCAAGATTTAGATAGAATTTGGAATGTCGTCCCTCCACAAAAAGTGATCAATCAAAGAAAGAGGACAGTGGCACTGGACATGTCGCGAAACAAAATCACCAGCTAAGTCAGTATAACTATAGGAAAATGACAACATTTGGGTGTGGTAAACTAAAGATAACGAGTAATCAACTGTCTTAACTCTATCAACGAGAAGACTCTGAGCAAAGAGACCTCTCTATCCGCTTGTTTCAGAATGAAATGGTTTCACATCCTTGTCTTGTCTGTTTCTGTGATATGCCACCTTACAGGTGGAAGACCTGTAACAGCAGGTAGGGAATGATAACTTCTTAATTATACTAACCTAGCGCGAGGGTCGTTCTGTGGAATATATATTGATTAGCCCGAGGTTGTTACTGGTACTACGTATCGGAACGAAAATGACCGAGGGCCTATATTCCCAAGTTGTTGTTTATTATATGCATCAATTAGGTTTTATCATTAACGGAGTTGATAATGTAAATTGGCCACCCTACAGAGATTCTAAAAGCCGACGTTTCGAGCGTTAGCCCTTCGTTAGCCCCTCGTTAGCCCTTCGTCTGACGAAGGGCTAACCCTCGAAACGTCAGCTTTTAGAATCTCTGTACGGTGGCCAATTTACATTATCAACTCTGTTGATAAAACCAAATTTTTGTATACTACTTCCCCACCGACGAAGCACCACAGTTTCTTTAGAAACTACCCCCTTTATTATATGCATCGTTTGTTTGAGTGATTGGACACTTCTCCGCTTGGTGCCAGAATGTCCGTAAGATTTCTTTGTCTTTTCATCAGCGAACTTTGGACGGTAAACTTTTACATGCAAAACTAAATATCGCTTCCTACGTTGGGATAGAAAAATGAAATTCCGCTTTTTTTTCGCTCAGGGAGAGAGAAAAAAATATGGAAACAGACCATTTCCATGGTAATGGTCCGTACTGTAA
>NC_090873.1:46494924-46504924 GCF_036669935.1 Montipora foliosa
CATGTGCAAGTGAGAATAAATTGGAAGCTTTAGTTTATCTACAAAACAAAGGAGTTATATCCTTGATTTTGAATCCAGAGCAAGGTATTTTAAAGGACCGTTGGGAAGTGCTGGTGTGTTTGCATGAGAGTGGTCTAAGCACACCATCCTTTCCAAGTGTTGAACCAACCTCTCGGAAAATAGATAAGATGATGAAGATTTTATTGGCTTGGTTTTGTGAGTCTTCCATGACTACTACCTCAGCTCCAACAAATTATGGAGACCTGACAGTTGATAAAGGTTTTGAGAGGCTGTATGATTCAATCAAAATTGTCCGGGAAAAAGCAACCCACCCTGCTGACGCCATTGAGCATTTTTACGCTGATGAGGAAAAACAGCACGACAAAAAGCGTTGTGGATCACACAACAAACCTATTTCTTTGGTAGTACCTGATGTCCAACATCCAAATTTGAAACCTGTATTGAGAGGTTATCAGAGAAATGCAGTTGAGTGGATGCTAAGGAGAGAATGTGGCTGTGGTCATGGAAACCAAATTGGTATGTGTCTTCCATGAAATACTGGTCGTGGCAGGTTGAATGCTGATTTTTAACAGGATTTTGATTTTAACAGGCTCACGTTTAAAATAAGAGCAGTACTTGCGCTCATTCTGAGCCCACAAATCTATGTATTCGGGATGCTAGTTTTTCACAAGAACTAGTGCTGTGAAGAGGGAAATTAGTGTTTATCTTGTACTCATAGTGTACTTCGATAATCGTTTCACTCATTGACTCCTTGAAGTGAGACTTAACAGATTTTACTCTGTCTAATGCCAGACGATTTTTAGTCGTCAACTGGGAGCATCCTAGGGTGCTTGAGGAGTGACTGGGTTAAAGGGAGGGAAAAAACGCTAAATGCTCCATACAAAATGCTCCTTCTTCCTGCTACACCAATGAATAAGCTCTACAATGCAAAGCACAACACACAACGCAAAGCACAAGGAATCCAATGCATGCGCAAATAGAAGAAAACCACTGATAACAATTGACTGCAGTCACTCCTAGTTGTTAACTCAGTTAAACTGCATTAATTTTAAGTTCATAAAAATTTGAACCACAATATATAACCTAACCCTAACCATAAATCATCGCAGACTAAGTTGCTGATGCCTAGTAAAGGTTAAGGTAGAATGTCATATTCGCTGAATTTTATTTTTAAGGTAATAAACATCCTAGCACACTTCTTCATCCATTATGGAGGGAAATTCACAGCTTAGATGGAAAGCTATTGTATTTCAACCCTTACACCGGAAGGTAAGTTTGTGAAGATAAAATTAACATATTTCAAGGAGAATGTAAGATGTGAAAGGGATCATTGTTTACATTAACTAAAAAAAATAAAGTGATCACAATACTACATGTATTTCAAATCAATAATATTATTTATGAAAATAATGCTCTGAGATGTGAATGAAAAACCAGAGTAAACAAAACTAGAAAACCAACACACTCAATCCAAAACTAAAGAACCAACCATTACTTGGAGGGAAAAAAAAAAAAAAAAAAAAGCACACTGAATCAAACTAAAAGCCTTATACGTTTTTGCCAGTAGAAACGCTTGGTTGGTCACTCATAAACAACAAATAGTTTGCTCCCGTGTTGCTTACACCTCTGCTGGAGTCCTATTGAATGTTCTTTACCTGTTTCCACTAAGCACGCTCCAGCACTAGTAATATTGATCCACTAGTAATATTGATTAATAGAAAAGCAGAGAAGTAAAGTCCACTGTCTTTCTGCCGGCAAGTCATTCAGGCTGCATTTGATTTGGTTACTTTTTCTCGTCTTACCTACTGCAGCCTTCTCAAAATGTTTTTCGGGAGCAGGTCATAAGGAAGGTAAAGACGGTTTGGTGCTAAAGGCACCCAAGCGAGTGCCCAAAGGATGCAAGCTTCTAGGGGGGTCTCGGGGCATGCTCCCCTAGGGATTTTTTCAAATTTAGACATTCACAAATGCAATTTAGTGCAATCTGGTGGATTTCAAGTGACGAACTTTCACATATGGAATTGACACTTGCTTGGAGTCTCATAAGAAATACTGGAATGCTAGTTAAATAAACATTGCATGTGCGCGAGGCAAAAAAATATTGTGGACACGAATTTGTTCGTCAAACAAACTTTTTTCAAGCTTTTAGAATATCTCCAGTGACTTCACGTTCGAGCTAAAATGTATTGTGACTGACATTTTCTGACTGGAAGGAGACGGTCAAGCTTTCTGAGGAGGCGGCTCATTGAGCCGTCGACCGGCCGATTTTGAGAAGGCTGCTACTGTAATAAAAATTACAAAAAAAAAAAAAAAAAAAATTACTTGGAGGGGGAAGGTTTGTGTGAATGGGGCTGGTGAGGAGGCTCCTTAAATTTCTTCAACTTTATGTCTAACCCTAACCCTAACCGTAATCAGCCTTTTCCCATGATTGTACAAAAACCAATGAACCTATCCCTATTTATAATTAATTTTTTTTTTTACAATAATTGTTTATATGGTGGTTTCACAGTTTGCTGTCCATCAATATTGCACATTTCATTTCCCTTTTTAAGAGTGACAAAAGAATGCTTTCCAGCTCCATTGTTACCTCTTGGAGGAGTCTTAGCTGATGAAATGGGTCTTGGAAAGACAGTGGAAGTCATTGCTTGTATTCTGTGTCATCCTAAACCCTCATCTAAAGACAAGTTAGTCGACCAATTCATTACTGCCCATGCCAAGTCAACTGGCATGCAAACAAATGGAGAAAGTCCTCATTCATCTTATGACCCTAGAAGTAAAGATAATTCCACTGTTATATATAGCACTATGACACAAGATTGCAAGTCACAGAGTAATGATGCAATGATGCATTCTAACCTGTGTTCTGGTTCTGTTAATGCAAGAGAAGATCTTAAGTACCAACAGGATAATTATTGCAACTCCAAAAAAACAGAATGTGTCATTTCTCAGGAGAGAACAAGTCATGCTTCTACTCAGTTAAATCATAAATTACTGAACCATGGTGAAACGTCTGATGCATACAGAAGAACTGATCAAATGCCTGCAATTCCTGTCAAAGATTGCTTGAACTTCCAAGGAGCAGGTACTTACCATATTCAAAGTGAAAAAGCCTCACATGGTTATACAGGTATACATGTACCAGATGGAAGCTGTGATGTCAGTAGCAAGCAAGGTGCAAATCCTTATCAAGTTGCATCCACCGTATGCAAGGTTGCTGGTGATGTTCATGACACTATGGAAACACTTTCCAAAGAAACTAGCAGCTCTGTTCACAAGGATGATAATGACAGCACACTGTCACCTGAATGTGTTGAAATGTTCAATAAAGATAAGAATAGTTCTTCTCTTCATGTTGACAGCTCATCTTCTTGTAAAGGCACAGACCCTTCTAAAGGTTTGTTCTTTACACAGTGTTGTGGCAAGAACAGTTGAAAATTACAACTTGAAGTAACACATGTTTCTTATGTTGATCAATCTAAGGATAGTTGCTTGTTTTTCTCTTTTGCCAGTAACAGAAACCATGACCATTAAATGTCAATGCATCTGTGGAGTGACTTCTGCAAATTGTAGTGACAAGCTGTTGCATTGCTCGGATTGCCAGGCTGTTTTCCATGGAAAGTGTCTCGTGTATGATTGTCCAAAGGGATTCATTTGTCCACAATGTGCACTAAAGCAGGTGAGATTGATAATTTTATTTTAATCAACAATTTAAGACAAGCTTGAGATGTGATTCTTCGAATGGTTGGTGGGGACTACTTGACTTCTACATTTAGCATGAACTATGCAGAGTGGCTGTATCCAACGCAACCTTGTGAATGGCAACAAACATAACATCTGACCTCCACTTACCTGTACTTACATGTACCTTGTCCCTGACCTTGCTTGAGGAATATCCTGAGAGTGGGTGTAATGGGAGCAAGAATTATAAAAGATTCACAAACAGCTGAAATTGATCCACAAAGATTAGCTAGCAAATTAAATTGGTCAAGCCATGCACCACCCGCTTAGTTGTCCCACAGCGCCAGTTAGCATTGTCAGCAAACTCAACACCTAAATTCGGTTGCAAAGGCTTAAATCAACTGGAATGAGGCATCTAACTAGCAAAATAGGATGAAGGATTTGTACAGGTCATCAGCTAACTTGACCACAGTGCCTTCCTCCAGTATATCCTAACACATGGCACATAAGCACTTTGAGGGCAGTCTCAGAGCCAGGCATGCCTATCGCAGGCCATATGTACATGCGGACTCCCTTGAAGGGAGTGGTGATGCTGCAATACTTCATAGATCTCTGTGAAAGAGGGATCTGACAAAACGTGCTAGTCAGGTAAGTGGCAATTAGGTGCCTTCACTGAGCAATGTGGCGTAGTACAGAATCTACGTTGGGCATGAATGAAGGCTAAGGCTTGCTTTAACCTCCGACATCAGCAAAGGCTGTGATGAGTCCAGAGCTGCCATTTGGCTTCTTAACTAGAAAGGACAGGTTAAAATATTCTACTGACACGCCAACATCCTCAGGACCCTTACAAATGCCAAATTGTAGAAGCTCGTTGAACTGTTGCTGGAGCTCTACTAGTTTTCCCCTTGCATATTCAGGGAGGAAGCCTTTGCACTGAGGCGTTTCCACTAGGCCCATGTTGACTTTTGCTTCGAATGCATTGGTAGCACCATTTTAGACATGAGTCTGGGGATCAAAGTCTTGGTTGTACTCTCCCAGTAGTGCATCGACATTGGTACTGATCGCTGGTGGTAAAAAGTTATCGGGGTCTGTTTGGACCATATCAGTTTGCCTGACTTGAGGTTGTGGAGGTGACTTGACAGGGAGCTTTTTTGGGGGCTGCTCGTTGGTTTACCTCACAGAAAATGCTCATTCCTTTTTAAACACGAAGACGCACTATAAACGGGGGCGCTTCACGCACTGCTTTTGTTCGAATTCATTCAAGCATGACTGATTAATTATCCAAGATGGTGATCAACAAACAGCAACACAGAGACGGAGGCCCGGAAAGATATTTCTAGCGCAAAAAAAAAAGGGACTGGGAATTTGAAAACATTGCCATAAGGGGCTTTTTTATTGAAGAAATTATCACAAAACTCTCGGTTGCATCCACGGTTGATTGATAAATCATTTGCATGTGCATAAGGCACCACACCTTTTATAGTCCCATGCACGTCAACAGTGACCGACAAATGAGCCTCGATCTTCCCAGGGAAGACTTCCTTATATAGCGCGCCTTCGTGTTTAACCCTTTCACCGCCAAAAAATGCAAATTGACACTTATAGATTTTACTCTGTCTAACGCCAGACGATTTTACTCGTCAATGGGGGAGCCCTCGGCAATGAAAGGGTTAAAGACCGAGGCTTAGAAGTAAGATTCAGGATGCGAATCATGCCTTCTATACTTGACAGTAGTGTATGCAGAGGCCATATATTGGAGACCTTTTTGTCTTGGCAGCTAGGTGAGTCAGGTCATGATTCTAAGGCGTATTCAGAGTCAGGTGAGGTGTCACAGGGTAGGTCGACTTCCATGAACTCTCCAGGCCACACAGTTGTAGAGCTTGTGGGACCACATAGGACCATTGCACATTGTGTAGTGGTTGCCTTAGGTGGGTTAGAGGGTGAGCCGTAGACAAGGGTTGTACCGTCTCCAAGTAGGATGTGCCCTTTTGCAGGTCACATGGTGACGTCGCTAGCTTCATAAATGGGGTTCCAGCCAGGATGTCAACGTCAAGATTCTCCAAAACAAGACATTCAAAGGCAAAGTTGTGTTGACGGTGTGCAAATGAGAGGCATAGGGGTGAGGAGCCATCTGCTAGTTGGGCGGATTGGGAGGACATGAAATTCTCTAACGAGGGATAGACAGATCATATTCGGAGTGACTGAATTGTCTATTGTTATGTGTACTGGGGTGTGGCCATGAAACATATCCATGTATGGTGACTGACGTGTTTGAACATGAAACACAGCAGATGCGGTCTTAGGGTGTAAGTCTTCTTCTTTGGTTGAGGTGTGGGGATACTCGATGGGTGTGTCTTCGCAATCATCTTCCAAAATGCCAACAATCTCTCTCGCCTTGGCCGTGTAGCGATGATCTTGGTCAGGGAGGTAGTTGCATGATCTTGATTTGGTTGGCAGGGTTGATATCATTAAAAAGTGAATAGAGGGCATATCTCAGGCTTTATTGATGCTAACGTGTGGGAGCAGAGTTCTGTGCCATACCGCTACTTGACGAGCTTGGGTAACTTGGGGTGCACAAGCCTGAGCCAGGTTAACATGATGAGATTTTCTAGGGTTAGTGTAAGTTCCTTGTCTACAGTCATTGCTGCACCATGGTAGAAATTCCATTAGTCTGTAGGAGTATGTCCTCTACAAATGCATGCCATTAATCTCTTATAGAGGTCTTTTTTTTTTTTGAGGCTCCTAGTGAATATTGGCAAGGTCCAGAAAATGTGCACCAGTTACCTGGAATCCGTAGTGTTGGCAAATAGTATGCCACAGAGAGTCCTGAGTTCCTGACTATTGTATTTCGGGATATCACTGGACAGTAATTTGCCATTTGTTCGAGAATTAGCTCAAAATAATTCACCTTTTCTTTTGCTGTGAGGCACTTGCACATGGGAACTGGATTGCCATCATCACGGAATCCTCTTATGGAATTGATCTTTGTCCTCTTTTCCCATGTGCCACTATCAGCAAGGAAAGTAGCGAAATTATTGTCTAACGACAACTTTTAAGTTAAATTTTGTTGCCAGTTCTCAAACAAGTTTACAGTTTCCATGTTTGATAGCGACCACTGCTTTGGTTCTCGGTGAGTGCTCATTGTAGCCATAATAATAATAATAATAATAATAATAATAATAATAATACGCCTAGTCCCTAAAGTGGTTACAACACAAATCAATACAGATACAGTAAATTGTAAGCATAAAGTATAATAAATAGTTTATTGTTCCAGGTTCCCTTTGTCTCTCGTATGCATTCACTCTCTTCTCGTTCACTTTGTTGCATGTTTGATGAATCATACGTCTCCATTCAGTTCTATTCTCTACCATAGCCTTCCATTGTCCAAGTGCATTGCATTGTAGCCCCTTGGTTGTTTACTCTACGATTGGTCTACGAACCAACTTCTGGTTGCTTTAGCTTCCTACGTGGTATCTGATGTGAACATAGGTTTTGGGAAATCACTGCCACTATGCCATATACCAAGGTCAGCAAACTCGACGCCTACATCGGTTGTAAGGGCTTTAATCAATTGGAATGTGATCTAATGAGGCAATACAAGATGGCAGTGCTAAAACCAGGCCACAAGCAAAATAGTCATGCACATAACATAGTTACATCAGCTCCACTCACTGGCACAGATTGTCTGTAATTTTCCATGAAGAATACCAGACCACAAGGCTTTGAGGTTAACTTTGCCTGTAAAACTGGACCAACTCAAGTAGTGCTGGATTCCAGAAAGATCTTCAAGTCAGGGAACCACCTTTCTGATCCACCTTTGATGTATTTTTGTGTGTAATATTTAGGTTTCAGTTTTCACATTTATTTTTCCATTGCAGGAGGTAGTCCCATCTAGGGCAACCCTGATCATCTCTCCAGCACCCATTGCTCAACAATGGATAGATGAAATCTGTAGGCACACCAAATCATCATCTCTTAAACTTCTGGTAATCAATTGTATGACATACCGTGTTGACCTGTGTATAAGTCAACCTTTTATGACCTCAAAAGAAGCTCCAAAAATCGCCCTGAACTTATATATGGGTCAAAGATTTAGAGTAAAGTTCCAGCTAAATAATTTATTCAAAATTAACATAATGTTGTCTTTTGCATAACAAACACAGTGGAAAAGGTTGGCTTTTCATCTGGTGACAAAAGACTTCAAAGTGATTGTAAGCAATTCCAGTTGAAATGAAAAAGGATTTGTCCAACTCTAAATGTTGAAGATACTTACTAGCACAAAATGTGAAATAGACACTGGAAATTTTCGGTTACCAAAGGCAGAAAGCTAAAAAGGCACTTTTGTTTCTTCAAATAAAACAAGATCGTTCAATTGCTTAGTAACCTGGCACAATATCTCATGTTTGTGTACACGCATCGTCACTCGCATCACCTGAAAATGCTGGTTGGTAAATGATTGGTTTTTGTTCTGTATACAAACCTGGCTGATTTAAATGCTTTTGCAAACTTCGTAGTGTTTGCATATGAGTTTTTTGTTTCGTTTGTCATGTGAGATATTATAAATCAAGGACCAATGAGACCTTGCACATTTCGCATCGTTTTTGAAGTCATTTTCAAAGATTGACTCCATCTTCTGTGATATTGTGCTTATCCCTGAACAACGAAATAGGTAAGTGTGAGGTTTACATGTTCGATTTTCTGAAAACTTTTTCGAAACTCAAGGACAAAATGCCTGCATATACAACTGCTGAACCACAAAACTATTAAGTGCTTGAGGCCCTGATTTTTTTGTGTATCCACAGTTTCAGAAATCAAAGAATACAAGATTATTATCCCATAAACATTTAACAAAGAAATCAAGAAATTGCCTTTTTTGCCATCAAAAATGAGGGTGGCAACTTATACAAGGGATTGACTTATACACGGGTAATTATGACGTAAGTTTGTTTTTTCTGAGCTGTATCTGAGTTTGAGCAACAGAGATTTTTAATAAGTTTACATTATTTTCTCAGGTCTATAAAGGTGTTGCAAAGTCAGGCTTTATTTTGCCTGAGGTCCTTGCAGATCATGATGTTATCTTGACAACTTATACCACCCTTAGATCAGATTTTTATCATTTGGGACAAGGTGAGAGAATGTCTTTGGTTATTGCTGTGGTTTGTAGTTGAGTGTGGAAGGATATATGTTAGATCTGGTGAATATGATTGATATCCCTTTTATAGGGAGAATGCTAAGGACCAAAAGTGTGATACAGGATTTTAGCTAATCAATTCAAAGTCTTTTAATTTTAGTGGTTTAGTATTGACATTGTAATGAATTACAAAGGTACATCTTCTCTCCCTTTCAGGAAATGTTGTAGAACGATCTATGCGATACAACAAGCGTTACATTGCATTGCCAAGTCCATTAACAGGTGTCCTGTTTTGGCGAATTTGTCTGGATGAGGCTCAAATGGTAGAAAGTACCACAGCTAAGGTTAGTTCTTGTTAACAAATTTACTGTTTGAATAATTTTAGCAGCTTAAAATTTATATCATTTGTTTTGTATTTCACAAGTGCGACATGTTGAATGATCCCAAAATGATAAACTGTGTAATTTTAATGGAGGTAAATGTACCTTGAGATAAAGCACTTTACAATTCATATTAAACTTATCAAATCAAATGCAGGATTATAGCTCAGCCAGCTGTCGGCTAATCTAATTGCACCTGTCAAAAGAGTCTCTTTCACCAGTTAACCAAACTGCCAAACACAAGGATCTGGGGAAAGCTGTTTTTTATGGGGCCTCATTACTGTTGATCTCAGACGACCGTGGACAAGGGCTTTTTTTCAGCCCACTTCAACAACCGTTGATTTCAGTCTGCGGTTAAAAAAATCTGATCACATGCTACCATTTTTTGCGGCTCTGCAGTTTCGAAAAACTGATCTTGTGATGCTATTTTCTGTTGCTCTTCCCAAAGAGAAAAACGCGAAATGATGTTGACGGCGATTAAAACCGGCCGAAGCTATTACGGGTGACCCAGGAAAAGCCTTGTCCGAGGAAATGAGAAGAAGGTGGAAAATTTTCTTCAGGTTTTTTTCTTTTCTCGAACCGTGGGAAGAACGAAGGACTGGCACCACATGGTCAGTATTTTCAAAACTGCAGAGCCACAAAAAATGTTATCATGTGATCAGAAGTTTTCAACTGCAGACTGAAATCAACAGTCCATGAAGTGGGCTGAAAAAAAGCCCTTGTCCACGGACATCTGAGATCGATAGTAACTGTTTTTTCATAGCAACTTCCCAGCAAACATTTGGTGTTA
>NC_090873.1:46509924-46517424 GCF_036669935.1 Montipora foliosa
CTTAAATGTGGTTTGTTTTGCATACAGTTTATTTCAATCCGCTCTGACTTACAATGGTGCCAAAGACTATGTTAAAATAATTAGCAAACTCATTGATGGCTACCAGTTGGGATTCTTTGCTTTTTTTTTGTTTCTTTTGGTCATTTTCTATAAATTATATGTCTCTACATGGTGCAAGATATTAGTGCCACCCTGTTTAAATATTGAATCTTTCTTTGCAGTTGCTAAACCCCTTGTTACGGTTGCGGCAGGCATGTTGCCACCCACAGGCTGTGAGAGGAGGGTTTCTATCCATGCAGAAGAGGTGAGTATATGAAAGAATGCATTTTTTCCTTTTCTGTGAATGTTTGGTCATTAAATTGCATTCACCCTGATGATGATAATACTGGTAATATTGAATGAGCATTGTTATATATGTTTTTATATCTGGCAAAGGAATAAAGTGTACATGTAGGTGATGTGTGTTATTGGATATTATTATTCCACTATTATGCCATTTTACCCTATTTGGTCTTTAAGAGAATGCGCAAAATATGAGACGGTAATTAATACACTGTAGTGTCCCAGTTTGATCGGTTTAGAACTGAGCAAATATATATGGAACTGGAGTTTTTCAATGAAAGAAATTGTTTTCAATATGATGCAAAGACTGCGAATTTAGAGAATTTGGTTTGTGATCGCTTGTCACTCATCATTTCGTTTATCCAGTCAAATAAGGACATTTGGAAGGCCAGATGATGCTTTCTTTTAAAACACTCTTACCAAATAAAATTGAAGCAAAATAACACATTTTTGTAGTGGAATAATAAATCTCTTATTCGATGGATTCAGTGCTCATATTTTTCCTCGCCCCTTTAGGGCTCAGAAAAGTACTATGCAACTCACGAAAATTATCTGCGCTTATTGTATATTAAACCATCAAATAAAATGTACACTGTATTTATTTTTTTTTGTTGGGAGTGGACAGCTCCAAGTAACAATATTTAAAAAATGTGGTTATTGAAGCAATAAGTCATAAAACTCAGAAGTTGACAAACTGTACCTATGGATGACTAAAAAGAATGTAATGTTGCCTTTCAGACATAGTATTGAGTCTTTTTTTTCAGTACTCTAACAATGGACAAGTTGTTGGAGAATTTAATTTCAAAAGCAAAGCTAGAATGTGAAGAGGCACACAGACAACTCTTGTTTGCTTTCAATGGTTTGTTTTGATCCATCAATTTTCGTATTGTCTAAAAATGTCATTTTTCTTGACCTTGGTTTTATTAAATTACACTTGTAAAGGCTCAGCTTTTAACAGTACATTTAATGATATATTTCCCAACAGGCCTTGCAGGAATTCACATTTTGAAGCAAGAGGTTTGTAGGAGCTTATCTGCCTGGTGGTGCATTTTCTAGTTTCATTTTGTGTTTGATCTCCTAATTCAGTTAGGCTACTATCACTAAGTTGACTTAAATATACACACCCATAGCAAACCTGCTTCTTCGTGGCTTATTAAATGCAAAGCATTTATAATCAACCATAACATGATAAGTTTCCATCAAGCAAAATCTGCTCAAGTCTTGTCCTTTATTGACAACTCTGTCTTTATGAACAGTCATGCAAATAACTGTACATAATTTACTGAATTAAAAGTCTTGTGGTTCCTTTGTGGTTTTCAATTAGTGGTCAGATGCAGTTGACATGTACAGGGAAGCCATGAGATCTTGGATGGAGCATGAAACTACATTTAGAACTGATGCACTACAAGTAAGTAAGGGTTATTGTCTTGGAGGGAAGGGATGTTGTGTATAATGTTATTGAAACCAGTTAGCTTACAGGCATGCTTCCATATATGTAAATCCTTTCTTAAGCTTATATAAGTACCGAAATTGATCCACTTTCGATCCCTGCTGTTTCAGTTTTTACGTGCTCTTAGAAGGGATATTATAGAATTTCACCATTACCACTGGTCTTGGTTTTTGATTGAGAGAGCGTTGTTCCTTGGTGCTCAGTATGGCCTTTTTTCGACTGCATCAGCAAATAATATTACGTAATATGAAAATTTCATATACCGTATTTGATATGCAGGGTAAGGTCTCAGTGAAAGTGATCATTGCATTTATGAAGAACATTCCCCTGGTGTTTTTTAACCGATTTGAGCTTTATTTTTGAGAAATAAGCTATGCAAAAACACTGTCAGCTTCACGTTTGAAAACAATGGGATCAGAGAAGCGACACTTACCGTTCATTGTTCAATATAAACATAACCCAGGTGATCTGGTGATGTAATTTGGAGGACTGGGGAGAAAAATTTGAATGCCGTATTCCCCTTCCCCCCTGGCTAGGCCCCAGTTTCTATCATACATTCACCTATGAATGAACTTACACCTATGAACTTACAAGTGACCTGCTCCCAGATATCTTGATAAATCAGATTGTAGAGCAAGAGCATCACAATCACATCTTTATGGGTTAGAGTCCTGTTCAAGCCAGGATTTTTTTCACACTTCTTTTGCATCTGCACCCTTCAGATGTGTCCAACCATTGGTGTAACATTATTAAATGCACACAGATTTCAAAAAGCATCACAAAGTGTCCCCTTGCTCTTTTCTCCAACTTCAACATCACTTGTGTCTCGGAATGCTAATAAAATAACTGAGGAGAAAGTGCGGCCCTTGTAATTTCATCTGCAAATGGTTAGACTTTCAAGTCTTCTCGGATAAGGACTATAAACCATAGGCCCCATTTCACAAATATCTTCTATGTTCATAAGTTCCCTGTGGGACGTTAAAAAACCCACACACTATTCGAGAAGAGTAGCAGATTAACTCCCCGGTGTTGTGGCTGTCCTGTTCTCCCCAGCGGAAGTGGCTGGCTTGGCGGTGATGTCTCTAAAAAAGGCTTGTGGTGTATGAGGCCACCTAAACAGAAACAGCCATAAGTCGAGTGCTGGAATGTGTAGATGTAGATGTAGATACAGACAATTATTGTCACAGAGTCCTCCACATGCTGCCCTTCAACTAAGGATAAACGGCTGCATTTACCCTGACCTAAAAATTAATAACACTAATCCTTACCCTAACCTTATTGTTAGAAATACAATGCTGCTCGAAGATAAGCGAACAATGCACACTATATGGGTATACGTGTTTTTTTTTTTTTTTACGTGTCTAAAATTGCGTATCTTATTACACATTTGCCCCTTTGTTATTCATAACCATAATTTTGCTTTTCCTGTTATTGTTTATGAAGACAAGAGAATAAATTGTGTGACCGCCGACAAGTCGAATATTTACATACAGTATGTCGCTTCAATTACTATCAATTTCAATCCGCAAATGCCACCAATGAAAACATCTACAGTGCATTATTTCGAAGTAAACACCCATTGCATGCAACAAAGGTCTCGAAAGACGAGCGAAATTAAAATATCCTGCATTGTTTTCTGCTTTCTCCTTTACAAAATACAGACAGTTCAATATTTGGTTCGATTTTAGAAGGAATGAATAAGTGCCATTTTCTGAAAGGTGCTAACTAGTCCTGGTTTGTATTGAATTGTTTTAGACAGCTCTGATGGGAGATTATATTTTATTTAGAAACTGCACACATTATATAACCTGTCAGATATCCTTAGTGAGCATCAAGAAAAGTGTTCAAGGACGCTAAGAGACGATAAATTGCAAGATGAGGTAAGTTTCTTTTCATTGGACAGTAAGAGGAGATTATGTTCTACTCTGTGTGTTGGCTGGGTGGGTTGTTCAAGAGAAGGGGGTGGCTAAATTTATTCCGTTTCCTTCTTTCTTCTAGGTTAGGGAACTGAGAGGAAATTACACAAACCGTGTCAATGTACAAGTAGCTGCAGCACAGGAAAACTTGAATTTTGTAAAGTCTAGTATTGCTGATATGAGAAAGAAAGTGAGTTTCTGTGTCTTCTGCAATATTGCAGACTGAACAGTTCAGTATGAGGTCCTTTAAGAAATTTGAATGTGGAACTATTTTTCAGTTGAGGTGAAGTGATCTTAGTCCAGTGTGGACACAAGTTCTGTGCTTACATGTAGTGACTTATTAGGGATGCGTTGCTCTAGTTGGCAGGGCTACTTAACTTATTACTGGTATTGTGATTTTGCATTTTGTGCTTTGCTTTCTCGTGAATCTTTGCGGACTCCTTGAACCTTAATCATCCCTATCCCAGGGTTGGTTGTTTCCTGGTGGTAGTGTAAGTTAATGGGTCAGGAAAGCCAGAGAAGGTTGGGTTGGCAAGCTAGTGTCCCACTAACTTACCATCCTTCTCATTGGTGCATCACGCTGTTCAACATCAAAAGTTGGATTTCAAAGGTAAGGTGCGTGACATTGTACAACCTGCACACCAATGGAACAGTTTGTCTCTGAAGAAGCTACGACTTATCTGCCCAAGTGTTCTTGCAGCTCAGTAGGTAGAGAATCCGAGTGGTGTTACGGAGGTTGTAGGTTTGAATGATCTGGCCTTTCTAGGACTCAGATTTTTTCAGTTGTCCTTTTGCCCGTTGCTATACAACTCGCTTACCAGCACAATGATAATATTATCACCGTCACAAGTACATGTGCCGCAACGATACAGCTTAACAAGGTCGAATGGAAAGCCTGCTATGGCTCCTCTGGCTGCCGCTATACGGTCCATGTAGGAACCTGGAGCACAGCTTACAGCCAACTGGAATCAGCTGAATGCTGGTTTTGCTGAGGGAGTAAAACCAGAAAGCCCTCAGAAAAACTCTTGTTTGCAGAGCAGAAAACCAACACAAACTCAAGCCGCTTATGGTGTCTTCTCGGGAATCAAACCTGGGGCCCCTTTCTCGAAAGTCCTGAAACCTTTTCAGGCCTGAAAAGCCATCTGTGAAATTGCCAACTACTTGTTTTGGAAAGCTGATCTTTTAACATGCTTTTAAGATAACAAAAAGAAAATTAACTGTGAAGTTTGACAAATTAAGTGCTCTCCATTCTTGAGTTGCAAAAGGAATTGTGAAACCCGAAAATGGCCCGTAAAGTTTCGGAACTTTCGAAAAACGACCCCCTGGGGCATATTGTTGGGAGGCATTTCAAAGTTAAGGTGCATGATATTGTACAGCCTGCACACCAATGGAACAGTTTGTCTCTGAAGAAGCTAGATAAATGACTTATCTGCCCAAGTGTTCTTGCAGCTCAGTAGGTGGAGAATCCGAGTGGTGTTACGGAGGTTGTAGGTTTGAATGATCTTGCCCGTTGCTATGCAACTCGCTTATATTATCACTGTCACAAGTACATGTACCGCAACGATACAGCTTAACAAGGTCAAATGGGAAGCCTGCTATGGCTCCTCTGGCCTCCGCTATACGGTCCATGTAGGAACCTAAAGCACAGCTTACAGCCTACTGGAATTGGCTGAATGCTGGTTTTGCTGGAGGGAGTAAAACCAGAAAACCCACAACTCTTGTTGCAGAGTAAAAAACCAACACAAACTCAAGCCACTTATGGTGTCTGTTCCGGGAATCGAACCTGGGGCCCGTTTCTTGAAAGTCCCAAAACCTTTTCAGGCCGGAAAAGCCATCTGTGAAATTGCCAACTACTTGTTTTGGAAAGCTGATCTTTTAACATGCTTTCAAGGTAACAAAAAGAAAATTAACTGTGAATTTTGACAAATTAAATGCTCTCCATTCTTGAGTTGCAAAAGGAATTGTGACACCCGACTATGGCCCGTAAAGTTTCGGGACTTTCAAGAAACGACCCCCTGGGGCATATTGTTGGGAGGCGAGTTCTCTCACCACTCCATCACTCTAATAATAACCTTAAATCATTGCAAATATTAGATGAAGGAAAAAATTCATTATCTACTGTAAGCTGAGGTTTTAAATTTTTTGTGTAGTCACCACCCATGGAGCTATCTCAATAGCGGACGCATTTGGATAGCACAAAATTGTTTCCTTTTTGTAAGCCATTTTACAAAGAATCTGCAGTAAAACTGGCTCCACTTAACTCTCTTGTCAGTCTCACTTTATCTGAGTTAGCTTTTTTGGTCCAGTTAAGATGTTTAGTTTAGTTTAGTTTAGTTTATTGAGATTTGTCACCACAAAATACATACATTATCATAACAGTAGTATGACGTGACCGGAGAGACGAACAGGGCGGAGCCCCAATTGCAACGTATCCCCTAGGCTCAAAAAAGTATAAGATTTACATAGTAGGATGAAATAATTACACAATAGATTAAAAAGGAAAAGAAAGAAAAAAAAAAAAGAAAAAAAAAAAAAAAAAAAAAGAAGTATGGAAAATAATCGACAAATCATGGCGGACTGTAAATTTGTAGTAGACCTCTAAAGTGTTCTAAGACCTCTAAGATGTTCAACCAACCTTAGAGTTTCACAAAATGGATGTAGGAAGAAGCAGTGAATCTAATTTTGCTTGCATGATGCATTTCAGATTGATTTCCAGTCACCATGGTGGATGGAAGCTCTACATTATGTTTCAAAGAGAGGATTATGGGAAGATCTGTGTCACAGAATCAGAGATGAATTGTCAGCTACAGATGTCGAAATGGGTTCAATTGGCAGGTCTGAAGTCCAGTCTTATGACAATGACAATGACAATGACGATGACGACTGTGTTATAGTAGTACTACTACATTCAAGTGTATTTTGTAATGAAGTGGGATAGGTTAGACCAGTACGACGTGAAGCATGGCCCCATTGTGAACAGTGAGTGTGCTCCCTGATCATTCCAGAAAAATCAAGATTATGAAATTGAAGACAAGTCACTGTATCCTCAGTTATTTAAGATGGCATGTTGAAGACCCCAACTGTTGGCTGTGCTGGCATTTTGAAGCCAGGACCTTGCGTTGCCAACTAATAAGTGATGGAATTATTGTTTACAATAATAACATTATTAGTCACATGCTTCCTTGCACAGTGTTGCATTTTGTACTTTTATATGAAATTTATGAAGCTGGGCTCTAGGAACTAATTGCACATTGGTTCGTCACCAGCATGCCTTCCCTCTCTTTAGCCGTACATTGTCACCCTTGAATTAAGGTCTTTTACATGCTTTGACTATCTTCCTTGCATAATTTTGCTGTACCTTGCAATCGATCAATTTATTAACATCAATATGTGGAATGAGGTTACACTACAAAAATACCTTTACTATTTAGTGAGTGACAGTTTCGTGTTTCACTTTTTTCTGTCTGCCACATTTACAGTAACATTAGTTAATGTTTTCCTCTTGTTGAGTTTTAGATAGAAAACTCTGAGCGTGTTGAGACATGATTATTTGGCCACAACATTTATTGTGGTCTTATTAACACTAACAGCTGTTAATGTGAATTTTGTTCTGACAGATTTGCTGATCTTCATGGATTGCAGTACCTTCTATCTTCAAAGATAGACTTCATTAAGGTGCATTTTCCAAATTTATTTGGTAATTTTAGGATGACAAAGAACAAAATTGTAAATAACTAAGTGATTGATAGAAATGCTTTCCTGTTGTTGAGATCTGACCATTGTGTACCTTTG
>NC_090873.1:46527424-46544924 GCF_036669935.1 Montipora foliosa
GGCCGGACCAACACTCACGGTCTTTAAATAACTGAGGAGAAAGTGCTGCCTTTGTAACTACATCCAAGTCTTCTCGGATAAGGACCCCTTCACACAACCCTTGTTCAAAAAATCTCCGTGAGACTTAAAAAAATCGCACACACTGATCGAAAAGAGCAGTGAGGGCACGGAATTTTTCGGTGTTGTATTCTGGTCTGATTGAGGGCAACAAGTTCATTAGCCTGTGGCTATTACGTGTTAGTATCACCCAACTAGTGGACTAATGCAAGTCCTGCATTTTAATCGGCTACGCCGACTACTAGAGGACTATTAGTAATAGTCCTCGAGTAGCGAAAAGCGTGACGCTTTCTTTCGTTTTATTCCCAAAGAACTATTTCTTCAACTTGAATTTGCTAAATTTATTTTTTTTTTTCTGACCGACTAGTTGGGTGATACTAAAACAACGAGACCCTTCGCCCTCAAGGGCCACGGGTCAATAGCTCATTCGGTTTCGCCTTATAATTGTTAATTATTACGTGTTCACTTCACTTCACAAGGGGTTATCACAGGAGCCCATTAGTAGGAGCCTCCATATGCAGTAGAGCTTTGAGTCAACCTTTGCCCGTATCTTTCTATTTTAAGAACGAACCCTTGAGCAGGAGACTCGCATTTACATAAATTTACATTGATTTGCACGATTTAAATTCAGTTTTACTGCTTCATTTGTCTTCGTTAGACAGTGACTTTACTCTGATTGGCCTTTTAAAACAGTGCGTGCAGAGCCGAGGAACTCGTGACATTCTAAAAATAGAAAGATACGGCAAACGTTGACTCATAAGGACGTGTATGAGAGAGGCAAGCTCCTACTCATGGGCTCCTGGTTATCACTATTATCACAGAGCAATCTCTAGCTAACCAACCCCCAACCTCGTTCCCAGGGTCTCTCTTCTCTGCCTCAACGGCAAAAGAGACAGAGAAGAGAGACCCCTGGAACAAGGCTGACCTACCCCTAGCTATTTTGTAAGCGATCAGCCGAGAACTAAGCATTGAATGTTGAAGGTGCATTTCAAATATGCCTTTCTGGAAATGTGGACCTGGTATCCCAGATAATCTTTGTAAACTGTTGCTTTAAAATTTTAATAAAAATGTATGCATGGGCTCCTTAGTGCTAATGCTACCCAAAATTGATCACCTCTTGATGGCTTATATTTCGCTGATTGCTGAAACCAAAAGGCTTAAAACTCGGGAGAAAACCAAATTTGATCGTCAGGGGCCGATTTGGTTCTCATACGATTCCTTCTACCAGCAAATTCCTATTTTATTGAGAAGAAGTCTAATCAATGACGTCGCCGAAGCTTTCGCTATTGAGAACCGGTCGATGCCTCTGCGCACGCAGCAACACAGTATTTTTAGAAACTCTTTCTTTCATTAATCAATTTTTTAGTGGCAGGACGTGTTAGCTGTTATAGCAAGAGCTTTAGATGAAAATGACATCAAATACAGGCACATCACCGGTGGAAACCGGCATTTCCAAGTAAGTTGCGCTTCTTGAGGTGTAATTTTTTTCGGCGGAGAAAACTTTTTAAAATATATTTGATTACAAAAATGAGAGATATTACACGACGTTTCGAAGTCATCTTACTTCATTTTCAATTGATAAATGTAATGGTCGTTTCAAGTTTAAATTGCGGAATAAAGTATTTTACAGTGGCGAATTCAATCTGTGGCGGAAGATTGTTGTTCTTGTTTCTGTAGCGGCTTCGGCCGTCTACAGTCACAAAGTGATCCGAATTCTCAATATCTTCCTAAGAACGCCAGTTATAACAGTAACCACTTTCTTGTTTCTTTCTTTGTTATAATAATTTCAAACGAAAATGTTTGTTTTCAAGTTGCTGCAGTAAAATATCTAAACACGATATAAATGCGCATCGTGAAAAAAGGGACGGAAAACGGACGAAAACGTGTTCAAACACTTGGTAGCCCACTCAGTTGGTGGCCAACTTTGAACAGAGATAATTGTAACCTTGTATGTTTTTGTAATCTTCCATTTAGTTTGCGCAGACCGCTAGAAGTACAAAGCTTTTCGACATAGGAATCCTCCTACAGAACATTGACAATTTGACGAAAAATTAGATAATATTTCTTGCTGTTGGCTTCATTGTTCGGAATTTTTTTTTGTTCATAGGAAAATCTGCAGACTTTTAAGCATGACCCAGATATGGGTGTACTTCTGTTGCCACTACAGACAGGCTCAAACGGACTTAACATCATTGAAGCCACTCACGTGTTGTTAGTGGAACCCGCTCTTAATCCCGCTCACGAACTTCAGGCTGTCGGCCGCGTGCATCGAATCGGTCAAACGAGGTGAGCTCCGTCTATTGTTCGGTCCAAGCAAGGCACTTGGTGCCTTTTACCAAGTTTAACTTGCATTAGCCTTTACAGCACGTTCCGTCATGTGTTTTTTTTAGGCCCACTCACGTGTACCGTTTTATCATCCGGGGAACCGTGGAGTCGCGAATGTATTCCTTGCTTCAGTCCAAGCCAACTAGTAGCGTTAGGTTTGTACTTGTTTAGAGTAGTATTCACTTTGTAGAAGAAATTACATTATTTGCAGTGAAAATTTGGTAGAAATAAACACGAAGTAATTTTTCATGATAACAAAATTGCACGAGCCCGTGGGGCTCGTGTTACATGAGAAATGCACTATGTTTTTAGCCAGGTAGAACTCAGTAATTTTTAAAGTGATTTCGCGATTTGTTTGGTTTGAATAACTGCGCGTTGTTGTTGATACCAACTTGAATTAAAGGGTAGGTTTTTTCACTCTAATAGATATTTCTCAAAAGGAAGCTATGATCCTCGCAGTTATGAACGCAATTTTAGCAATTGCGTAGAGAAGCCTGAAAAATTCATGACTACAACGGGGTTCGAACCCGTGGCTTTATAGCTCAGTTGGTTAGAGCGTCGCACCAGTATCGCGAGGTCACGGGTTCAAACCCTTTGAGGTCCTGAATTTTTCAGGCTTCTCTACGCAATTGCTAAAATTGCGTTCATAATTGCGAGGCTCATGTATCATTCGGTTCGTTAATAGATATTTCTGTCACCAACTTGCACGCGATTTTCTGCGCTTAGCCCTAGCTATATGTAGTTGCGTTACGTTGTGATTTGCCAGTTTGATTGTCTGCGCAACTTTGACAGTTGTTTGCCTTGAATCTTATCTCCCTTTACAGGACTGGAGCACGTGATAGCGAGAACTCCAGTCTAACGCTTGGTGACCTCGCCTCCCTCTTTACCCAAGACGATGAAAAAGACGACGAGCAATTCACGACGGGAATATTTGGCCCAGATTGCGACGAGGTATCTCCTGAACGGGATTGAGAAAATGCGACACTGGTAGCGACGGCCTATTTAATATTGAAAGATGTTGAGTTTGTTTTTAAATATTTTGTCTTTTAATTTCGTAGCTTTATATTCTTGTACATGTAATTCTTTCCTTATATATAGGCTTAACTGTTTTCCGAGAATGTGATTAAATTTGATTAAAATGATCAGTTCATTTGAGATTTTTTCTAAGTCAAGTGGGAAGAGTTACATGTTATTTTCCACCGGTAGTTTCCGCAAATAGAACAATTTTAAAACTTGCTGTTAGAACATCACGTGGTCTGAAATGGGAAAGTAATGCGACACTGGTAGCGACGGCCTATTTAAGGACGTTCGCGCCAAAATCTTCCTACAGTGAGATTTTCTTCATTTCTCGCCTAGAGTTAGGTCATAAAGTACTTACTCCATAAATGAAAAAAAAATTGGGGGTCACCGACTTTGTTTCGGAGAAAATGGCAGTGGAAAAATGCCTTAATTTCGAAAAATCGGTCATAATAGCGAGATGTAGGCTCATCTGCTCATCCATCGAAAATCATAAAAATAAACTGTTGGAGTGAAAGTTTCCGTGCATAGGTTTTTAGGAGTGAGATTTTTAGATAATTGTATGCCGCTAGGGATGTGGTAAACAGTAGAGTTCATCCTCGACGAGCGTTTTCGTAAGCTCTATCCGTTGCACCCACTACTGGAATTCGATGGCACGAGGAAAGAAAAGTTAAAAAAAGATAACTTCTTACGGTGAGAATTTTTTCATTTCATCATATTTTGTAGATAGTAAGTAAAGTAAGTGATTCATGATTAAAAAAATAGGGGTCACCGATGATCTGAACGAGTAAAATCGATGTGATTTTGCAAAGCTCTTGGAAAAGTTCGTTTGTCACGCTTTTGCGTGACCTGTCGGGCAAGGACTGGAACCCAAGAGAGGATCGATCGTTGACGAGATGAAAGGTTTTTGCCGAAAAAAAAACCTTTCTCGAGCATAGCAACGAAGTTTTAAGCAGGGGTCATCTTCATTTGGTTGGTATTTTGTATAATATCTCTCCATTGCCGTCATGCACATCCTCTGGAGTGTGTTTTTTAGTGAAATTCAATCGCTGATTGTTTCCACGCAGGTCCGCACTATTCAAGCGGACGAGGACGAAAATACTGTTCAATTTTCACGAAAGTAAAGGAAAAGAACTTTAAAAACATGCATTCACTTTGAACTTAAGTTCGTAGGGTAATAAAAACATTAAAAAGAAACAGCCTCATTAAATTTAGGCAACGGTTCGTCCTCGAGTTTTCCAAACTTTCAGTCACTAGTCTGCTCGATTAGCTACCTTTTCCAGAGCTTTTCCATCCTCCCGCTCACTTCTCTTTGAAGTTTCATGATGATTCGGAAATAAATGTGCCATTCTTTTGCCGGCCTATAATTTTTTTCCTCGGCGTTGTTGTCGCCATGTTATTTTAACTGATGCTTGAAAAATTTGTATGAAAGTCAAGTAGACTAGTGCACGACTGATAAAACCTCGCGAATATCAGTCGTGCAGTAGTCTACTTGACTTTCATAAATATTTTAAATCAATTTTGACTGATCACGATCTTCTCTGATCCAACGCTGTGCAAGACTTATCGTCCACGGTTTTTGCAAATGTTTTAAAACCTGAACTTCACTAATGCTCGAAGTAATGCGTGACATATTACAGTCGCGTTACCTGCGCAGTAACGTTGCGCACAAACAATTAGCGCGAACGTCCTTAATATTGAAAGATGTTGAGTTTGTTTTTAAATATTTTGTCTTTTAATTTCGTAGCTTTATATTCTTGTACATGTAATTCTTTCCTTATATATAGGCTTAACTGTTTTCCGAGAATGTGATTAAATTTGATTAAAATGATCAGTTCATTTGAGATTTTTTCTAAGTCAAGTGGGAAGAGTTACATGTTATTTTCCACCGGTAGTTTCCGCAAATAGAACAATTTTAAAACTTGCTGTTAGAACATCACGTGGTCTGAAATGGGAAAGTAATGCGACACTGGTAGCGACGGCCTATTTAATATTGAAAGATGTTGAGTTTGTTTTTAAATATTTTGTCTTTTAATTTCGTAGCTTTATATTCTTGTACATGTAATTCTTTCCTTATATATAGGCTTAACTGTTTTCCGAGAATGTGATTAAATTTGATTAAAATGATCAGTTCATTTGAGATTTTTTCTAAGTCAAGTGGGAAGAGTTACATGTTATTTTCCACCGGTAGTTTCCGCAAATAGAACAATTTTAAAACTTGCTGTTAGAACATCACGTGGTCTGAAATGGGAAAGTAATGCGACACTGGTAGCGACGGCCTATTTAATATTGAAAGATGTTGAGTTTGTTTTTAAATATTTTGTCTTTTAATTTCGTAGCTTTATATTCTTGTACATGTAATTCTTTCTTATATATAGGCTTAACTGTTTTCCGAGAATGTGATTAAATTTAATTAAAATGATCAGTTCATTTGAGATTTTTTCTAAGTCAAGTGGGAAGAGTTACATGTTATTTTCCACCGGTAGTTTCCGCAAATAGAACAATTTTAAAACTTGCTGTTAGAACATCACGTGGTCTGAAATGGGAAAGTAATGCGACACTGGTAGCGACGGCCTATTTAATATTGAAAGATGTTGAGTTTGTTTTTAAATATTTTGTCTTTTAATTTCGTAGCTTTATATTCTTGTACATGTAATTCTTTCCTTATATATAGGCTTAACTGTTTTCCGAGAATGTGATTAAATTTAATTAAAATGATCAGTTCATTTGAGATTTTTTCTAAGTCAAGTGGGAAGAGTTACATGTTATTTTCCACCGGTAGTTTCCGCAAATAGAACAATTTTAAAACTTGCTGTTAGAACATCACGTGGTCTGAAATGGGAAAGTAAAACGTACAAGCTAAAGAGGTCCATTGTAGTTCCGGAGAATACGAACCTGGGGCCTGGGACTATGTCAGTTGAAACTGGTCGTAGCATAAACACGCTATGATCGGCCGTGATAGATCTCCATTGGGACGGAGGGTGTAAAGTACAGGTTGGAGTTGCAGGTCATTGTTTTACCATAACTGAAACAACCCAAACGTTTGCAAAACTGTTCACCTTAGGCTTAAACATTTATCTAAAGCACATTGTTTAGGCCTAATGTTAGCATCAGCAAAGGTTTGGGTTCTTTCAACCAAGGGGAAACAATGACCTGCAAGCTGCAGTTTAAACCTTCCACCAGGGGAAGACCTATTAAAGCCACTTATTAGAACTAGGAGGTACTAATAGCAAGTGAAGTGCGCACTGCGAGACAACAAGTTTATTTGCATGACCATTCATGTACAAATAGTGTTGAAACGTTATAACTAAGAATTAAATGAAAATAAATGGGTAACGCTCTTGTAACCGAACAAGTTCAGGTACATCCTGTCTCCTTCGATTAAAATTCGGTCAATTGTGGCTGTATCCCAGCTTCGCACAGGATACGACTGTGCACATAATAGCGCTGAAAACACATAAAAGAGCGTTGTCCTCCCGTGGAAATGTCACCAAACCGTTTGTGACCTTAATGAATACTTCCAGCGATTGATAAAACTGCGTTTGATATGAAAAATATATTTTAAAAGAGAATAACTCTACCTACTGATCGACGATTACATAAGAACAGGGGCTTCTATCTCCGCTAATTCCTTGAGTCATCCCTTTCCCGAGTAAATTTTAGGAACAGGTTTTTTCAGCGAAAAGTATCATCTTTTCCTTGACGCTGATCTGTTTTTATTGGCTTTTACAACAGTGGGCGTGCTGAATCTCCCAAGGGAGGCGTTCTATCAATAAATCTACTCTGGAAAGGGTTGACTCCTTCTCCTTCCAAGTATGGGAGATAGAGGTTCCCCTTAATGAGCTCCTGACAGAAAAGCGCAGAAATGGAGGGAAAAGTTGGAAAACTGAAAAAGAAGGCGGGGTCGCATTTTGCCATTTTTGATACTCTCCCTCCACTCCTTTACCTTTTTACGCTCGCTTCCTTCTCATTGGTTGACAAACTGGCGCGGGATTTTAAGCCAATCACTATGCGTAGCAGTTGCAATCGCGTAAATTTTCGACAGTCGTTTGAAAACTGCTATAAATATGTATTTTTTTGAAGCTTACTGCATTTAGAGCAGTTTTCAGATGACTGTCGGAAGTAATCACGCGATTGCTTTGGTTTTAGTTTATTTGCTTCCTTTTCTCATTGGCTGTATAATTTGATGCGTAATTACTCTACCAATCAGGAGCAATCAAGGCATTGTTATTGGTTTAGACTAACTAGCCAATCGAATCGACGAGTAAAACCATGATTAGTATTCGTTTTGCATCACGTCAGGTATCACATCATCTCCGGTGCTTTGTACAGACCTCTTACCAACCGAGTTCGAGGGCCGTACTGTAAAATTACGGACCGAGTTTTTTCCAGTTGGCTTATTCGCTAAGTGCGAGGGCCTTTAATCAGCAGAAAAAAGTGAGGATCCGTAATTTTACAGTAGGGACCGAGAAAATGAAGTTAGTAAGATGTTTATAATATCTCTGTGGTAATTAGCCGCGCGAGTAAGGAAACTAATTGAAGTCAAGCGGAAGGTTCAACTGCCACAAAGACTGCCGCGTCAAAATCCGAAAACAAATAAATCTTCTTGGCTTTTCGAAATAGTTGCTTGCAAGTTTCAAACAGTTTTACAAGTTTACGTAACGGCAAGAGTGAATTAGATAACAATGTTGTTATGGCATGGGTGAGCTCCTCAGCGCTGTCAAAATTGAGCCTATTTTCAGAATACCCGTTCCCACGAAACTCAGTTGTCATTTCCCTGAAAAAACATGGTAGAAGCAGTCACGCGTGACATGGCTTTTTCTGATTGGTTAAGATTGGCGGCCTTTTGTTTGTTTTGCCCGCAAAGTGTATCTAAAAATAAATCCATTTGATACTGTACTGGGGCAAGGCTGCAAAGTGATAGGTCAGCACTCTTATCTAATAGACCCTTCCACGGTTTCTGGCGCCATCTTAGCTGGGTGGCAAACACAGGTAAGTTTACAGTAAATGTATGTGATTTTGGCCGACTTTGAACCGCTGTAGCGCCGCCCTGGTATGATTGCGAAAACAAAAATTGTGACTCCCAGGCAATTCTTTAGTGTGTACTTACATTTCAAAAATTCTGCTCCTTCAACAAATAAAGTGGCCACAACATCTTTCCTCTGAATCCGTTTATTTCGTTGATGTTTTCAAAGAAATACAGCTATACAAATAGAGGAAACTCTCAAAAAATTTCCACTGTCAGACGGAATCGCGATTGAAAATTACTGGTTCTACTGGCGTGACGAGAAAAGATGAACCATTTTTATTGCTTAGTTATTCACTTGACGTTAGTACAAAACGGAACATTTTCTATGAATGGCCAGTGGAGGGGTTGGCGCAGTGGTAAGATCTCTGCCTTCCAACCCTAAGGTCCCGGGTTCCATCCCTGGTTCTGCCGAGACTGGAATATTTGGCGACCTTCTTTCCCGTTAAAGTTCACTCAGCTTTCCATCCTTCCGAGGTCGGTAAAATGAGTACCAGCATGCATGGACTGCTTAGAAGCGGCTGCAATTTGCGCCTGTAGATGCTTCCAGTCCGCTGTGGGTAAATTGATCATTGTAAAGCGCCTTTGAGACGTTAGTGATGAGGGCGCTATATAAATGCACCACTTTACTTTTTACTTTTAATTACGCAATTGTAATTGCTTGGCTTAGTGATTGGTTTAAAATTCTCGCACCAGTTTATCAACCAGTGAGAAGGAACACCAAAAGTAACCACGACTCGCACGTGCGATTTTTCCCGCTCTTTGAGCAATTTACACTGAATTGCTACGAATTTGGATTGGTTCGTTGTGCGTTTTGCACCTGCTGTGATTGGTCAAAGTAATTACTTTGGTATTTGTTTTACGACACTCAATCGAAAAACGCTTGGTAAGTTATTAAATTATTAAGTCATTATCATTTTTGGGCTGTGGGCCTTAATTTAAAACAATGGAAATTGACAGTTAACGTGGTTTAATCAAAAGTCAAGTAAATTTGGAGAAAGTGAACGGAGCGAGAGAATGTATGTGGCGACTTTCGTGACTTGTATTTGACGTACCTACAAAGACGCGCGTGTGCAATTCTTACTCTACCCACAATGCATTGCACTCCCTTTGATCTATCGTGGTTTTGTGCTACACATTATTTCGTTGAGGATGAATGTTTGTTCCAATTTCTTTGGCGGGCTGTTTTAAGTTGAGAATTACTTGTGAATATTTTGTCATTCCGGTAGAATTGTCTTGTAGATCAAGTAGAACGAGGGAATGTCATTAACAGGAGCTAACACCACTCCGCTGGGAAGACTTCATCCCATATTGGCGGCCAAACAACAAGGGCCCACAAGTCCTGGTGCAAAAAGAGAAGCCGGTAATTTTGATTCAGGTTAGTTTGGGTCTTTAAATGATTATCAAACATTGGCTTTTGCATTGACTTTTTCCGTTTAAAGCGCTCACAAGAATGAAGTATCCTAGAAATTGTGAAGACATGAATCGTCTACCAAGGCCCGATCGTACTAGAACAGTTGTTAATTTTTCGCAAGGCTGATCTTGGTTGAAAGCCACCAGGCAGACTGTCGATAGTTATTTCGATTAAGCGGACAAATATGACATTTCGAACTTATTGATGAATATGGGGTTGTTTACGTAAACAAAGTTTTGATTTTCAAGCTAATCTTGTTTTTGGCGTTCATGTTGTTGTGTGAACACACTGGTCATTGCCTGTATATGTACTCGTGATCAAACAACCAGTCATTTAATTAACGTCTCAACGCAGTTAATTGACTTTTTCAGAGCATTAAACACAAGAAATATTAATTTATTGTGAGGTGAGAGGGAAATGAAAGATCAGAAATAATGAAATTAAAAACACCCAAGATATTTACAAGAATATTGGTGATTTCTGTGATTTTGAAAGTTTGGAGTTCAAGTTAACCAGTAGATGTAGGGTTTAATTCAAGAAAGTGTAAGTTATAGAAAATCACTTACAGTTAGCTGACAAAGAAAAGATGTAAACAAACATACTTTTGGTTCTGTGTTCAATTTTGCATCACACAGTGAGTTTCAGTCTTAAAGTTTTAGTTGGTTGTAAAAATGTAAAAAATTTAAAAAAAAATGTAAATTCTTTGTTTATAGTGGAAGTGCACTTAGCTATCAAGCTAGTTTACAGGTACCCCACTTTTAACAATGTGAAAGAAACAAAGTTAATAGAAACATTATTAAGAACCCCAACTGGCAGGAGGCAACCAGTTGGCTATTCACAAAGCGTGGTAGAGTTGAATCCGGGAAAACCGGAAACAAATCCTAACCAGAGGTTAGAACGGGATTTGAACCCGGAGCAGCCGCATGCAAACCCAACGCCCTAACCACTTGACCACGCTGCCTACGCTAAAGTTAAAGTTAAAGTTGGTTATTTTGACATATTGGTTTAATTTGTTCTTAACGGCCCACATTTGCCCAGAAGTCATTGGGGTTGTTTGTTTTGATTTTCAAATGACTGCTTTTCCAGATGTGTGATCTGATTAGCTGAATGTACTCAGGCAAATCATGTGGAAAACAACATGTCAGATATTTGGATAATTTCATGTTACATGAAATTCAGTCACATTGTGCAATGACGTTTGGGTGAATGTGGGCTTTTGAGCCTCTCATTGCCTTTTGTTTAATTTTTCTCGTCGTGAACAGCCCTATTAAAAGCATACTTCTTTATGTTGTCAGTTCACAATGAGGCAGATGTGAACTATACAGTGGTATATTTTGAGGCCATACAAAGGGAAACAATTATTTTAATGTTTAAAAATGGTTTCATTATAGGGTCTGAAAGAAAAAGGAAGAGAAGAAGCCGATGGGGAACAGAAGAAAAAAGAACATTTATTCCTGGCATGCCAACAACCATGCCACCAAACCTGTCACCAGAGCAGCAACAAGCTTATATAGGTATGACAGAAAAATGAAGTATAAAGAGGTGCATGCTGGCATCAGTTAAAAATAAGGATTTAAAACAATGTTTTTTTCAAAGTACAGGGACTTGGATGACCTATTCCTGCAAATAGCTACTGTGTGACTCAATAAAACAAACCTAAATTAATTAATTAATGAGTAAATCAACTCTGATATTACCTTTTAAGAGCTTCTTTTTAATAAATTTCCCTATTCCCTGGGACTGACAACAGTTGTCTTCATTGCTGAAGCCCACAGTTGAAATGAAAATGATAGAATTTGCATGAAAAAAGCACAGGAGAACGATGCAAAACAATTGCTCGGTAACCACGCAGTCATTTAACGAGGGAAGTCTGGACATGAAAAAGTTTGCTTTCGCATCAGCTGTGCGTGGTTATCATTTTTATCAAGACGTATGGAAGCCATTGATCGGAGAAAAACTTGTTGCTAAACGAGAGTTTAACAACCCCATGGACAAACACGCCGTGAAAGTAGTGAAGGACAATGAAACGGTTGGCCATTTGCCTCGCGAGTTCTCCCGAATAGCATGGTATTTTCTTGCACGTAGTGGAGAAATCAGTGTTGAGGTGATCGGGTGTAGACCTTTAATCTTTAGTTACTGAAGGTTTTCAATTAAGTTTGTGACCCCTATAAGCCAGTTTATTCCCTCTGAAAGCAATGGTCTCATGTATAAGCCGAAATTAAGAAAATTGAGAAATTCAGTTTTGTTTGTCATCAAAAATGGGGGTCAACTCATACACTGTACATGGGATTGACTTACACACAAGTGTAAACAGTGGGTGATATCCTTGGGTAAAAACCAATTATTCTATCCTTACTAATGTGGCTCTTGACCAAAGAACACCTCAACCTGCCTTCCATTCTCTTCAGTCAAGGCTGTTGCCTAACAGGAGCCCGGTAGCCTGGGGCTCCCAAAGAATAGCTCTGGGCGCCTTAATTTTTCACAGCAACACCTTTCACTTCATATGTTGGGCTCCTAAGTTCTCAGCGTATAGCTCTGAGGGCCCCTTTAAAATGTTCTTAGGCAGCAGCCTTGTCTTCAGTGACTAAAAAGATAAAATTTCTAGAATTTTTTTCCAATGAAATTTTTCTGAATTTCTAGAATTCTCTAGAATTCCTAGAACCATACGGATTAATAAGCACCATTTTAGGCTTAAGCTAGATAATTTATAGTGCTTGGTTTGTACCGGTACATGTAAAGAGGTGTTAATGTCATGCTTATTTTCCTTTATGTTAGCCCAACTGAAAATTGAAGAAATCAGCAGAATGCTGAGAACAGGGGAGTTGGGAATTCCTGATAACCCAGATGAAAGGTAGTTATATTTGAAAGTGACTTGTATCCACAACAATGATTTATCCCTGCTTTGACAGAATCTTTTTAAAAGTTCTATGTGTGTAAAGTTTATCACCTTCATGGCAGTTGCATGAGAGTCACTAAGCCCCTTTGGCTGGTTATTTTAAATGGCTCAGTTCACTGCCTTAAATTCAATCAAATCTCGTAGGTTTGAGAGATTCACTTAAGCTTCAATGTTCAAAAACAATGGTCAGGCTTGACTCCCATTGGTCTCCTGTTGGTAGCATCTGAACCAAAAGTTTGTTTGGAGCTCTCAGATTTTTCTGCATGTGTGCCCTAGTCATTATTAATGAATTTATGATCGCTGAAGTGTCCTCATGCCAAAAGACTTGAAAGTCATGTAGTATCTTTTGATAAACTTTATTTTCCTGTGCTTGTTAAATGTTACACATACAGACTTTTGATTATCCTTTAGCTAGAAAAAACCCAGATAATTAGTCACCAGTTGGGTGGAAAAGAGACATTTTAATAAATGACCCTGTTTGCATCATGTACCAGTATTATATTATAGAGAGTTGTCAGCCATAAAGTATATCACAGCAGTGTGGCCCACTTGGATCTAAACTGAAAATAAATGTATGGTGAACTCAAACTTGAAGAACTGTCATAACATTACCTTTTTTGTACAAATCAGATCTCCTTCTCCAGAGCCAATTTACAACTCTGAAGGTAAACGATTGAACACACGTGAATTCAGAATTAGAAAAAAGCTTGAGGAAGAGAGGCATTCATTGATAGTAGAAGCCCAAAGCTTGAATGAAGATTACAAGCCTCCAGTAGATTACAAGTGAGTGTTTTATTACCAAATTATTCTGTATTTGGATAGCACCTGTTCTGTTTGATTTTTTTGTTAGAGAGATGTACATGCATGCACTACTATGCAAGTCACTTTGTTCATGTTTTTGTTGTTTTGGAAGCCAAATTCTGAGCTACATAGTCATGTATACTGAAATGGGCTGTCTGAGGTCATAGCCAAAAATTGTGCAAATTAATGTAATTAGATAAAATTGTTTAAATCTAAGACCAGACTTGTGATAAATAACTTTACAATGACATTTTGAACAAAACTGCCAGATTTAATTGCATTACGGTTGAGTTAATATTTTGCAAACAATTACTTTAACAGATCTTTGGAGAGGTAAGGTGCCACTAACTATTTGAAATTTGGCTGCAATTTGACTAAGAATCAAAATTAATATTTAAAAAAATGAATAACTATGCACAGAACACTTCAATTAAGCCCTCAATGAGACCACATGTATTTATTAACTGTTAATAGTTAGTACACATTCATTCAAGATTCTAGGGTATTATTTTTTGCCCAGAGCCTGGGGAGCCTGAAGATACCTTTGAGCTTCAGTAGGAGTGGATCTTTCTCTATCAAAATTGGGACACTGCACTAACAGCCAGTTACAATACACCTTATTCCAAAATGGCTGCTGATTTATGCGGATGCAAATTGGCCCTTGTTGCCTCGTTCAAGATAAAATATTCTCTTGAATTTTAAGCTCAAGAACGAGGCATCAAGGGCTAATTTGAATAAAAACAAAAGAATATTTAAATGGCGGCCATTTTGGAATAAGGTGTATGATAGCCCTGCAATGGGAACAATGTAGGCCTTTACAAATATGTTCATATCTTCTTTGCTGTAGGCCACCTATTATTAAAATCCAAGATAAGGTGATGATTCCTCAAGATGATCACCCTGAAGTCAACTTTATTGGGCTGCTCATTGGGCCACGGTAAGTAAATGTTTCACATAATGTATTTGACAATGGCGTGAGTCCCGGGGGGGGGGGGGGGGAATTGATAAAATTGTTCTTGTCCAGCCAAGAGGTTGCTAGTGCAACCATTGGACTCACTGTTACTTCAAGTGCAAGAAAGGTTCCCTGGCCTGAAAAGTAGCATTGAACACAACACCTCACAAGAATTTGAACTATTTACAAGCAAAAGTGGATGGGGCGGTGACTCAGTAATTCAGGCCCATTCCACAGACTGGTAGTTTTCGTAGTAGGTGATTGGATTAGATTTTGGGTGTCACTGGTTCAAATCCTGCTTTTTTCCAATAGCCAAATTTGTCTTTGATTGTCTCAAATTTGAGAGTCCAGGCCAACTTCATGCCTCCTGCAATGCAAGTTGGGATCAGCATGTTATTTTGAATTTGAAATGTAGCCTTCGGAAATTGAAGTGTGCCATTTGAATGACACATCTATTGTTTTTCTGATTTTTTACCAACTCTGTCCCTCTTGTTGTTTGTCCTGTTTCACTGCTAATTTAGTGCAACTAGTGCCTGGATTGCAAAGACAACCGGCCAAAAGAGCATGTCACCTTTAACTTTCTTTCTCAATTTGCTTTGATTGCAGTGGTAATACTTTGAAGAAAATGGAAAAAGAGGTGCAGTAAGGAAAATCTCTCTTTTAGCAATAATTGCTTGTACAAAGACTTGACAACTGCTACAGCTGTGTGATAACATTTTGTTTTTGTGATTTCAGAGTACTGCAAAAATAATGATCAGGGGTAAAGGATCCATAAAAGAAGGCAAAATCCATGTGTGGAACAATGTTAGTGTAGCAGTGTAGGAAGTTATTGCACCTTTCCATACTTACTGCTATTTATTTTTTAATTCCTAAGTCATTGTGGAATAGGTCAAAGGCAAATCAGAGTATGGCCAGATTGGCAGTTTTGTCAGTTGTATTTTTAACCAATTGCAAAGAAAAACATAATTACTGGCTGGAGATGGCATGTCCGATTTTTCCATTCAGAGCGTGAAAGTTTTTAAAAGGCAAGGGGGCCCAGAGAAGCCTTACCTCTGTTTCAAATACCTTACTCTAAAGTTGTTAGCAGTTGCTGTACTCTGTAAACTCTCCTGACTTCAGGCTATTCATGTTTATGTTCTCCCTCATACACCATGAACCTTTTAAGATGATTTGCATACATGCATGAAGCCACTCAAATTTCCCTATGCAAAAAGCAGTGAATTTAATTTTTCAACTCTTTGTGAATCTTCTTGTTGAGGTTCACTATCCTCCAGCATAATTTAATGGGACATTGTCAATGAGTGATTAACCCATTGTCTCCTCGGGGTTTCCAATTGACGAGTAAAATCGGCTGGTGTTAATCAAAGTAAAATACTAAGTATGGCCGGTTTGTGCTGGTTTGGGTATCAAAGGTTTAATGGAGTGAGTGATTAATCCATTGACTCCTGGGGGTTCCCCATCGACGATTAAAATTAACCGGCGTTAGACAGAGTAAAATACTAAGTATGGCCGGTTTAGGGGTGAAAGGGTTAATTAATGAACAATAGCTGTTTGAGGAGGCCTAACATTTATCATCCCTTCTGTAGAAGATGACACATTCTTTGTTTTACACAGGGAGGAAAGGGGGGACAGGTAAACAGTGGTGAAGATGAAGAACTTCATGCACTGGTTACTGGACCAACAAATGAGTCAGTTCAGAGGGCTGTAGCTATGGTGAGTGTCCGTTACATGGTTGTCACCTACAGTATTTCGTAACAACTTGTGCTTGACATGCCAACCCAGTGTTGTGCAACGGTATCAATAGAAAGTGTGTCAATCATTCTAGTTAAGAATGTTGCAAAATCTTCGTCACTGTCAATGCTTAATCCTTAAGATGAAAGTATCAGAGACTGAATATTTACAGTGTAGTATCTTTCTGTTAGAAAATGCTGAAAAAGTAAACTGAAAAGGGCAGGTTAGAGCAAAATGTGCATTCTATCTCACTGAAAACTGGTTTTGCCTCAACTTGCCACTTGAAGTTTACAACCTGCCACCAACCAAAATGTAAGGAAAGGAAAGGAACTTTGTTTAAGTGTGTAGTCGTTCTAGTGCTGGAACACTAATTGGGGACACTGTAAAGTGAAATTAACAATGAATGCAAATCAAATCAAATGTTGGTTTTTGAAGAGAGGGGAAACCAGAGTACCCAGAAAAAACCTCTCAGTGCAGAGTAGAGAACCAACAAACTCAACCCACATTTGACACCAAGTCAGAGAATCGAACCTGGGCCAAATTGGTGGGAGGCGAATGCTCTCACCACTGCGTGGCTAGAATTGTCTTTGGTGACTAACCTTGTCAAATGAGCACCAAGAAGTACATGCGTAAGTTAACTGTAGTTCAAAATCAAATTCCTGAGAATTGCTGTGATGGCTAATAAGGGAAAGAAAATGTGTGCTGTTTTGTGGCAGATAAGAGATATCTTACGACAAGGCATAGAAGCCCCTGAAGGACAGAATGATCTCAAGAGAATGCAACTTAGAGAACTTGCTGCATTAAATGGCACTCTACGGGATGATGAGATCCTGAGGTATGCTTAAGAATGCATTACGTGATTTCAGCTGGTACTTTCACCTGTGTTGCCAATGAAAGAGTTTTTTTATTTCCTTTTACATGTAGATGTCGGAACTGTGGATCAGTGGAGCATCGTCACTGGGAGTGTCCAGAACAGAAAAATGTTACTAATAATGTACTGTGTACAAGATGTGGTGCTGCAGGACATCTGGCTACAGATTGCATTCAGACAGAGTAATTGTTGTTTGTATCATAAAGTGCCTATCAGTTGATTTTGCCAAATTATTGGCATTAACCCTCTCAGCCCTGAGGGGGCCCCATTGACAAGTTAAATTGTCTGGCATTAGACACAGTAAAAATCTGTAAGTGGCTTTATTGGGAGTAAAAGGGTTAAAAGCTGTATATTCTTTCTCATCCAATCATATTTAAAACCTTAACCGATCAACTCCACTTTGGAGATGA